>NW_003211731.1:21755-23703 GCF_000006405.1 Perkinsus marinus ATCC 50983 | reverse complement strand
CTACTGTCGTTTTTGTGTGCGGCGGTCTTCTGGCCGATTCGTTAAACCCAAGCTCAAGGCTCAGCAGTCCTCAAGATCTTACAAGTGATGTTCAATGCGATTAAGAAGTGCTCTTTGGAGAAGAACAAGAAAACTCGGGGAGGTCAGTTCGAAGATGGGTTCATAGAAGATGTGAAAGCATTGCTCCGTTTGATTCCATTATTCTCACTCATTATCCCCTTCGTTATTGCTTACGTCAATCTCTCCACTGCTTACCTCACACAAGCACAGAAGATGGACAGGCGGTTGTTCAACTGGAAGATCCCTGCTGCACTGATGCAAAATGTCGACCCGATCGCCGTCGTGATCAACTCTATATTAATCAGCTCCATTCTCTACCCACTCTTGAAGAGGCGTGGTATTGTACTATCGGTGCTCTTGAGGTCCTTCATTGGAAGTGTTCTCGGTGTAGTTTCATTGGTATCCGCCCTCATAGTCGAACTACAGATCAAGTCAAGACCACTTTTCACTGTGTCGATATGGTGGCAAGTCGTGCAGTTCTGGCTCGTTGCAGCAGGCGAGATTTTCCTCATCTCAACATCTTATGAGATTGCATTCACATTGTCACCAAGCTCGTTGAAGGCAGTCGCATCGGCGGTGAATTTGTTATTCTTCGCCGTTGGATATGCGCTCTCCGGAGTGATCTTCCAGCTATGTGCTCCGTGGTTGCCCAATTTCGATCCGGCAAACCCGACTGTGATATCTCACAAGGGAGCCCATTACGAATACTTTTATCTAGTTCTCATCGCGCTGTGCTGCATCGGAGCAGCTGCATGCTTAGCACTCATGCCTTACTTCAAGCGAGTCGCTAAGGCTAATAGAGAACTGCTCGAAGCTGTTCGGAAGGAAGAGGTTACCGAGGAAGATTCAACAAAAGTCTGAAACGCTGCAGTGGATTAGACCCTAGACTTTCGTGCCTTCACTTCAGGAATGTTCATTTGCTCTGCCGCTATATTCGACAACTCTTTGCGTTACTCGCACATTTTCCCGTAGGATGGAGTATTCGGGGTGAAAGATCCTTCGCAGTAGTCTACTCCTAGCGGGTCTAGGATGTTTATCGATTTCAGTCCAGCCAGAACAGGCTTGTAATACATCATCCGTCAACTGTTGCCATGTTGAGTTCATCCGAGGCTCTCGCGATTCAACTTAATGATCACAGTTACTGTGAGTGATGCACGAAACGCGGACATCTATTCCAGAAAGGGTCATGGTCAGCTCTATCTTCGTAGCTGATGACTTGTCGTGGATAGAAGGATGTACTGATCGAAGGAATGCGAATAAGGGCTTGCTTGCGACAAAGACGCGCAACAGCGTCGTGTTGTTCCATAAACAAGCCTTCATGAGTCTTGACTTCTCCGAACCCGAGTCACCCTATACTTGCAGTCAACTCCAGATGCTGCGAGAAAGTAATTTCTGTCGCATCATGCGACTCGCATGTCACATCAAGACTCGTTCCTTAGTCTCGAGAGACATCCTCCTGTCAGCTCGGTAATTGGTCGGGAGTATGGGAAAGGACCAAACACTGTGAACTCGAGGCCCAATCCGTCCCAAGTTCGGAAACATTTTCCAAATTTTACCATGGGTTCTGAGTTTACACATCATTTTCGATCACACTAACTTTGTCACGGAAAATAGTCCAAGTTTCCTGACATCGGTTAGTATCTCTCAACCAACTTGGGACAAAGTGCAAAAAATTAAGGAGATGACGAGACTAATCCTTGTCAGGAACCATCCCGATGTCACTAGTTACAAACCTCACAAGCGAGTTCAGCATTTGAGTTGAACACACCTGTATCGTTCTGAATTTATACACTCACTTCAACTTCAAACGGCACCTCCACTTGCAAGTCGGAAAGCCATGACTTGAGAGTGGCGATCGATGTGTCCTGCTAGGACAAATCGATGGTCA
>NW_003211731.1:14004-21655 GCF_000006405.1 Perkinsus marinus ATCC 50983 | reverse complement strand
CAGTGAGAGACCTAGAGCCTCTAGGCTAAAGGAGACCGTTTGAGTCCTCAAAATTCTCAAGTCCACCAGTGGTGGGGCAACTGGGCAGCCGCAAGGTATGCGTCATATAAACCATTTCCCTGTCCGGGGCGGTTATGCCACACCCAAGGTATGCGTCAATATAAACCATTTCCCTGTCCGGGTCGGTTATGCCACACCCAAGGTATGCGTCAATATAAACCATTTCCCTGTCCGGGGCGGTTATGCCACACCCAAGGTATGCGTCAATATGAACCATTTCCCTGTCCGGGGCGGTTATGCCACACCCAAGTGTGAGAATTTGACCGGGCTCCGCCTCATGAACACGACTCATTGAAGATGCCATTAAGTCTCAAGGTCAATAACTAACTACTAAGACATAAATCCGATGGAGATGGGGTCTACTACGACTCAGACTTAGGTTGTACGAATAAAAGACTGGCCATTGCTCGGCCCGAGCAAAAACACGCGTGCACATGATTGCACGCAAGCACACCGTGACGCACACAACCTGTGCGTGAGGCCCACTATCGACCATCCATCAAACCACACCAAGGTATGCGTCAATATAAACCATTTCCCTGTCCGGGGCGGTTATGCCACACCCAAGGTATGCGTCAATATAAACCATTTCCCTGTCCGGGGCGGTTATGCCACGCCCAAGGCCTCCGTCGATACAGCTTAGTTGTCGGCGTGGGGCGGCTATGCCATCCCAAGGTATGTGTCAACACAACCGATTCCTCTGGGCGGGGCAGCTATGCCACTCCAAGAAATTCCTTGCTTCCCTGAAACTCGTCGGCGAACGACGAGCGGAGACCCTTTTCGTCGGCACAACAGAAGTAACGCCAATTTACACGACATACAGAAGGTGCGACTTGCCCTCACTTGCCGTGTTTTAGGATGCCACAGTGATGCCTGCAGCTCGGCGAACTCACAGTCACCATGTCTCCCAATCTCACTTGAGCAAACGCAAATCACACAGCTGATATACTAGATTAACAGATCGGAGGAAATATTCGCACCCTTATCGGACTCCGATGATCGGAGACTTACCGTTTAAAATCGTGGAGGAACTATTAGAGTATGACAAAGAGCAGCGTGAGAACGACCAGCAGTCTAATAACCATCAATAGCACGGTAACGATCAGCAAACATGACAACGATCACACTGACCGGTTGTACGAGTACGAGATCTTCAGGATATCTATTTATTCACAGCAGCCTTACCTATATCACGATGGGGCGTCACAGGTCACACAGAGTTAAAAGAAGAGAACAGAAAAAGACAGTAAGGCACGACTGTGGAGACGAGTCAACTTGTTTCCGAGCATGGTTCTCAACAGAGATGGATCAGGCGAGTCACAAAAATGAAAACAACGCAAGCTTTGCTCCGACATTTACAAGGCCACCAATGCTCCAAGACTATAAGTCCTTACGAAAGACATAGCCGCCGCATCCACAGTGATGTGTGTACGTAACTATAGGGCGAATCAGACCTTCAACTGGCATGGACTCAAGACCGTCCCCCTGGTCTCTCCAAGTCGATACTGCATCAGTAGAGTTGCTGCCGGTGCTCCTTGAGGATCTGTCCGATTCGACCAGAGCCGGCAACGGCTTCAAAGACTGGTACCGGCCAGTGCGCCTCTGACAAAAATGCAGGAAATTTAGTGAGCTCTACCAGACGTTAGTAATGCATACCTGTTTTGAAGGGCGCAGGTGACGAGGTGGCGGGTTCGCTGAGTGGTTCGCATGAGATACCCTCATATTTTTTCTGAAAGCAAGCGAATCTTCAAGCAGGTTCCGTCACTCGACAGCATAGGAGGACTAATGGTGACTCACATAGTTGCATCCCTGAGTCCTGCCGAGCCTCGGAAACCAGAAGCCTCCTGCTGTCGAGCTACGCGACGACTGGGCTGATAAGACTGAAAGAGAAGTATAGAACCAAGGGAAATTCTTCCGGTTACGTTATAGCGACGGAGATGTTCGTGGCGCATGCTATATGATGCCAATTCTAAGGCTGTCGCAGGGCCTCGAGCCACGATGGGAGCGGACTCGATGCGACGAAGAGGCGGCTGATAAGTCGGCGAGTTCCACCTGAGTGAAAAACACTGTGAGTTTCGGCTCTACCTTTCCGATTCGCTCAAGTGCTGGTGAAAATTCCACGTAGATGCAAGCATGGCAAACACATTAGGGTACGATAGTTTCTCAAAATTTTCTCAGAATCTTCATATTCTCCCACACTGCAATTGGACGTGGACCGTCGCGCGTTTAGAGAAATCAGTCTTGTCGCACTCAGTGTTGAGCTTTCCAATGCGAGCCGATACGGATTACATCCATGGGAGTTCTCCTTCCTTGAAGAGAACCACAACAATGAGTACGTTCACAATTACCTTTGAACACAGTTCATTCAGGATCACATAGAAGCTCATATTCCCCCAGCAGATCGCGTTATGTCGCATCCTTTCCCAGCACAGAAAACGATCAGAGCCCCTTGAATCGATCCTGGGCTGCTGGCCAAGTACGAACTACTCTCAACGAATAGGCAACTCAAGGCTATGGTTAATGCAATCTAGAGATTCTATTTACTATCATACTCACAAAACCATCAAATAACTTCAAGCTAAAGCTTAGATGCGATAGTTGTGGACTCTGCTTTATGTTGTTTCAACTTATTAACTGCTGATTTCAGCAAGCGTCGCGTCAAACCTTGTCTGCTTCTCCCGAGATCGAGAATAGTATAGCAGAACTTTCCATGCAGTACCAAAACCTAAGTGGACAGCTTGAGAGGCTCTTCAAGGTCAGTTTGGATGGCGTGTCCTTGAATTTAGCAAAAAGCTGAACTTAAGCCGTCAGAATCTGAACTAAATTGATGATACAAGGCGTCATGCGGTTGGCTATTGATATAATTGAGATCCTGAGCATGTTCTGAACTTCAGAACAGTCTTAAAATTCATGTTTACTCTCCTCAGCTGAGCTCAGGAGTTTCCTTGCTCATTCGAGGAGTTGATGCACCAATCTGGTGTGAAATGTACAGATTTTCCCGAAATTTCCTCAAAATTTCTATCTTGTGGGCAACCCATGTAGTTGAACTTGTGCATAATTTCCTCCCCTCAAACTGATTCAGAACTTGGACAGAGAGGTCCAGGAGAGACAAGCAACTGAAGTGAAACTGAGTCGTCATGTGCAACAGCAAGTTGAGGAACTTGTAAACATAGTTAGAGAAAGCGAGACTAAGACTGAACAGGTGAGCAACAATTCATGCGAATTACTTGAGCGCCAGTTCCCCTTAATCACGACAACACTTGTCTTGAAGTGTAGTTGTAGAGTTCCGTTCACTTGCAGGACGTGGGACAAGCCCTGAAGGTGCTCCGATCCGATTTAAGTCTGCAAATAAGTGAGAGCTCAACCAGGCATCAACAGAAGCTTGAGAAGAAGATCCTCGAGGAGCTCAACAGAGGTGCCCTTCTCCATAGCAATACTCAACAGCTCATAGCCCTCAGCTGAGCTCAGGAGTTCCCCGAGCTAATTATAGACGTTATCTCGGGTATAAGTGTACAGAAACGAAATAGAATATATCATAATTTTCATATTGTCACCAACACATGTGGTTGCCCATGTGCCTATTTTCCCACATTGAGAGACAATGGCATTCCTGTTACCCTTCAGCCGTTGAGAAGTGCACCGCTGATTTTGGCGATCGACTCAGCAAGAAGGAGGCCGATATGAACCAACGAATATCAAAAATTGAAAGCTCGATCAGGTTTGATGGCACGTCTGTCATTTTCCTATCCTTTTTATGGTAACCGTAAGGCATCACACGGCGTGTGAGAGGAGCTGTTCACTGTGAAATTCCACTAGTTCGCTTAGAAAACGACGTTTACCATTTCATCACACCAGCGTTGTTCCTAGACGGTTCTTGATACTTTGATTACTCCCACTGAATTGTCTATGGCGATTCAGCAGGCTATTTTCCCGATGAGTTAATATCCTCAGCGTTTATTCAGGAGAAGCACTGAGAGATTCACCGATGCACTGGACCCCCTTAGAGCAACTCTGAACGACTTGTCATCTCGTCTGGAAGAAACAGAGTCTGCGTCCACACTCCCTCGACCAGGGGAAGACCAACTCCTTTCTGGTCGTCTTAAGCAACAGGTCAGCATAGGAAGGATGCCTGTGTGACTTCATTCAACGCATAGATGCTAACACACGTCGAAGATAGATTGCAAAAGCTCAAATCTGAAACCATTGACGAGCTCTCGAGTGGGCCACGGAATTCTTTCACTATCAAATGACATTTTTGTAGGTCGCGAACGATCGGCCCCGCGGGAAGGCGATGTTGAAATGAAACTTAAACTGGAACAAGTCGAAAGGAAGCTCGCAGGTTAGCGAGCGCCTGTGGGGATATTCGAACGTATCATTTCTACTCAGTGTTGGAGGAATATATGTTCGCTTTCCTCAGCCGAGCTCAGGAGTTTTCTCGCTTATTATTGGAGTTTATATACGAATCAGGGAAGGAGTGTTCCGGAATCAACGAAAATCGTCTCGAAAATTTGTGCATCTCATCATGGGAATCTTTCCCACACTATTTGTACTGAGCTTTGAGGGTCTCTCATTGTCATTCTAGAATGCTACACAACGTGAATGAAGTGTCGTGTATTGTTATTCTGTAGCTCTCAATTTTGACACCCAACTCGCGTCCCTGCGATCTGAGGCAGAAGACAATCTGAAAACGATGAACGAGCGAGTCGATGCTCTCCGAGATGAAATGAAATCTAACAGGAAGGATGTAGACACGCATCATGTCTTATAGCATTCGAGCTCGCAAATGATCAGACACAGCGTTTCAGAGAACACGTTAATGCAGAGGGGAAGAAGAGCCAAGCTGAGATGCGTCGCATGGTGAGTTCACCGATACGCAACCGCAGTACTCTCAACCTTGAAAGTGCTGACAAGTTGAAACGTCGAGTATTCTATAAAAGAGTGCAATTCCTCAAACCTATCACTGAGGAGTACGCTCGTGGGGAAGTAATTTCTATGGCGTGCGGTAGGAGCGAGAGCTCTCAAGAGTAGTCGAAGCAAGCATGACCAGCCTGCGTGAACGTCACGATGAGCTACAGGAGTCCTTCACGACCGAGCTTAGGAATGCCATGGACAGCGTAGGCTGACGAATCGATATCGGTCGCTTACGAGCATGTTCAGACACGAAACGATTTGCAAGGCGCTCGAGCGGAAAACAGAGAGACTCTAGAAAAACTCGTCCGTGCCCAGCGAGAGCTGAAGAGTCTTGTGACGCAGAATGCGGAGCTGGAGAAAACGCTGGTGAGTGATGTGGTGTCTTCCTAGCTTGCGACTTGAGTGCACAGGCGGAATACCAGGAGAAAGTTAATACACTTTCCACGAACAACAGCAAAGTCGTTACAGAGCAGATGACCGAATTGGAAGTAAACACTGAGACGAATGAGTCTTCGATTATTTACCTCAGAAACGGACGGCAGATAATCTTGCCGAGTCGCGCGGCTCTATGATGCGAGGTTTCGAGTCGGACTTGATGCGCATTGCAGAGGAAGTGAGAGAAACACTCGACCATTGTTTGACAGTGTTCACATTACAGCTCGACTGCCACGTCAAGAGCGTACAGTCATCAACAGAGGAAAGAATGAAGAACCAGATTGACTCCATCAAAGGAGAAGTGATGTTGCGGTTCTCTAGATTGCACACGAGTTGATGACCCCTCAGATTGATTCGAAATCTGCAGAGACCGCTGACCGTTTACGGCGGATCATGGGGTCCTTGATAGAGCTCAATATGCGTATAGAGAAGCAAGAAGAATTGATGAGCGATCACAAACTGCAGAAGAACATCCGAGGGTCAGGACTCACAAGAGGAGTCGAGGTGCTCGACTCGAGCAATGCTGTGCTCGCTCAGGCTTGTCGACGAAGTTATACGCAGGAGCCTGGACGCTGACAGACTCGAGCACCGTGAGATGATAAGCCAACTTTATAAGAAGATGAACGAAGTTGTAAATGCTATGCATTATCCTAAGTATTACTCACATTCTCGGCTAGACTTGGGTGTTTGATAGCCAACACTTTCACTGGTTCACTCAGGCACGGCGTATCAGCGTCGACTACGCAGGCGATCGGACACTCAAGCTCTCTGATGCATTCACATCGTTCGACTTCCTCTATAACTGTCCCGAGGCACGAGTGGGTATCTCCCGGTATTGGCATTCGCACAATGTCGGATTCAAGATACTACGACCGTATTCTAGCGCCGGCAGCAGCAACTCAGAAGCAGCTCAGCTCGCTCATGAGAGAGATGAGTCTAGAACGATAATGCCATGACGTCGTGCTAGTGTGTTCGTACTGGATTTCGCTGCAGTGTTGGGTTACAAGTTTCGATATCGGGAACGTTGAAGGTGAACAAGGTGAAGCTAAATGGATATACCTCAGTGCAACCCACTTCTCTTCCCGGGGCAGCTATGCCAGGCAGAGGTAAACATCAGGACAACCTATTTCTCCGCGCGGGGCAGTTATGCCACCACAAGGTATGCGTCAAGACAACCAATCTTTCCGCGCGGCCCAGCTATGCCACCCCAAGGTATGCGTCAATACAACCTCTTCCTCTGCATGGGGTGGCTATGCCATCCCAAGGTATGCGTCAAGACAACCTCTTCCTCTGCATGGGGTGGCTATGCCACCCCAAGGTATGCGTCAAGACAACCTCTTCCTCTGCATGGGGTGGCTATGCCATCCCAAGGTATGCGTCAATACAACCTCTTCCTCTGCATGGGGTGGCTATGCCATCCCAAGGTATGCGTCAAGACAACATATTTCTCTGCGCCTGGCAGTTATGCCACCCCAAGGTATGCGTCGAGACAACCTATTTCTTCGCGCGGGGCAGTTACGCCACCTCAAGCTATGCATCAATACAACCTGTTTCTCTGCGTGGGGCAGCTATGCCACTCCGAGGTAGGCATCGCGGTTCTATCCACAGAGGGCACATTTTTTGAAGCAATTTAACTCATCGATCATCATGGCGAGCGCAAACGTCATCGAAACGCTATGATCCACAATCGCTCGTTCGGGCTGTTCTCTCATTGAGAAATCTCCAACGACAATACCAAACTGTTGAGCTGAGTGAAGACAAATCCCTTCATGGATTAGGGCTTCCCTAAGATGAATTCTTATAGTCATAGTTACACAGACAGCTCATTGTTCAACTCCAATGATGACAACTTTTTATTGACATTCACTTAGAATGAGCGTTAACGCGCGTTGATATAAAACTTCCTAGCACTGGGCGCTGAGAGACTAGATGTATTTGGTTGATGATGAATCAATTTTATTTCATCACTTTGACCTGATCATATGTGATGATACTCTTTCAGCTCCGCTGACAACCAAACTATCTATACTAGCTGTTAAAACATCATCTCTCCTGTTGATCAAAATGTGAATCACATGCACACTGTCATGAGGGAATAAATAATGAGTGGATAAGGATTCGTGGGAGTACTTGACCTCTACCAGTTTCCGAGTCCAAGTGGTTTCTTCCAGGATCTGCTTGGGAAACCGGTTCTGAACCTGCTCCCAGTTCAGATCCATCAACGACGACTTGTCGGCTCGCCGCC
>NW_003211731.1:10029-13904 GCF_000006405.1 Perkinsus marinus ATCC 50983 | reverse complement strand
CAGCAAAATTCATACCACATCATTCGGAATTAAATCTGTTGCCTGTGGTGCTGAGCACACCCTCGTACTGTCGGAAGATGGAGGCTATATTCTACTGGTAGCAATGAGCATGTAAGTACAATACGAATGTTAGTAGTCTATGGAGCTCGTCGTTGCAGTGTCAGCTGGGCCGATCGATTTCTGAAGGCTCGATTGATTCCGAGCTTGCTCCTGTTGCTTGTATGCCCGTGGAGCCCATAGAGTCCATTGCATGCGGGTATTTCTGCTCATTCGCCGTTACGGTCAATGGAGAGCTTTGGGCGTGGGGAGATAACAGGTATGCTTCGTGAGGTGACTTCCTCAGCACTATGCCATCCGATTGAGCATTCGTAAATCATGCCTGCGAGATGACGAACTGGAGTTCGGCCGGACACAGAGTGTATTTACCCCATAACCGTGCCTACTCTGACCCTCATACATCAATTGTGCTACTTATTTGCTTCTTGAAAATTGCGCAAAGTGATAGCTTGATACTGGGGAACCTAATTTTCCGCTCATCCCATGGGTCATTCGGACTTCGCATCCTCCATCAAGTGAATAGAGGAGCTGTGTTCGAGCGAAACTTCTAGTCTTTGTGCTGGATGCAGATATGGTCAGCTAGGGATACCATCATCGCATGCTGAGAGCGTTCAAGAGCCAGTGATGGTATCGATATCGCCAACCTTCAAGGTCAAACAAGTATCATCAGGCTTCGCTCATACCTGGGTTCGAAGTCGAGAGCCCGAATCAACTGGCGTCTACTGGGAATAATCAGCATGGCGAGCTAGGTACTAACCTCATACTATCACTTTGAGATCAGCAACGCATTTCATTCCTCTTGTGATAGGTACCGGTGATCGGGTGTCGCTGGACGGCGGATGGAACCTATTGCAGAGCACGGTAATAGGACGGCGTGCAAAAACTGAACTTGATTCGTTTCGCTGTGTCTAGGTCCCCATCGAGAGCATATCTTGCGGGAACTGGGTGACAGTGCTACTCACCTCCCCAGGTGACGTTTTCCAAGCCGGTGTTGGTCCGAGTCCCATAAGCGAGCCGAAGTTGCAACAGTAAGAGTGAAGCATGCTCGAGATTCGTCGGTCAAAAACGCCTTCGGAGTTGTCGTCTAGAGCGATTGATCGATTTCATCCACAGTATGACAGCTCGAGGCTGCGCTTATATTTCGTGCGAACTACAGCGCGAGAATCTTCGTTGCTAACGCGAAATGCCAATTCTTCGAGCAGAACATTCTCAGAGACGGTGCCGAGGCTGTCAGTATTTCTGAGCACTCCTTAACTGAGCAGGATGACATGGATGGGCTACCACTCCTTTCTCTCATCGGTAAGCTATTCCTGTGTAGTTAGCCGTTGCATAGGTTAGAGCTATCAGGTCCACCATCAACGACTACGACGGGTAGTTTGGAATGTGTGCCACCCCGGAAACTCGATCTCCCAGACGACTCTGACATTACCAGCGTATCATCAGGCTGCATGTGCAGTGGGGCATCAGATAAGAGTGGAAAAGTGTAGGCTTACGCTATCACTGTCCTTCTACTGTGACTATACTTGCCATATGGGGAAGGTGACGACTCTCGCGCAGATTGGTGTTAATTATAGAGATGCTCTGACGGATTGCTGCAGTGGTGCAGAGTCGGAAGCAACTGACGCTAAGAATCGTCTATCTCTGAAAGGAATATCTATCTCTCATATGCCTTTGAGTATCATATAGTGCGAGATCACGGTCAATCTAGGGCTGGCACTGAACTAACTGCGTTGATCGTTCGTGTAGTTCTAGTATCTGCTTGATTCCAAGAGTGTTATTAGGTTCATCTGGCGTAGTGACTCCCCCGATGAGTTCCGCGCCATCGCAGGTTCAGCGAAGTAAGCACTTCCCGCACCGTGATCATTGTGGTGGTGGATTGCATGCGTTCTCTCATAGGTACCGGGAGGTGGTCGCACTCTCCTCGAGCATTGCAGCCCTCATCTAGAGGGCGCGATAACTGTGCACAATGGGAGTACCGCAAGTACGCTTTGCACAACTTGTGTAGTGTGGATAGTGCTTTCGAGACGTGATGAAAATAAGCTCTCACTGGTCGAAGTTGGTCTTGTGTTTAACGAATTTGAACTTGTGTTTCCGAAGTCATAAATTTCATTCTCGCATTTGAACTTTCATTTCCGGGTAGTCTACGAAAATACAACTTTCCTTTTGAATTTGAATTTTCATTCGGGGAAAATCTCCTTCCGTCCGACTAAAATCATATTCCATTTTCCTAGTTTGTTCTTTCATTTGCTGAATTTGAGACTGAAAGTGTAGAAGATTGAGCATTAGTATCTCTAGAAGCATCACGAAAGTCCCAGATATCAATACCGCGATTACGACCAGGACGATACGGTCACGAAATAGGCGAATAGACACAGGGGATACCCCAGAAAGCTTCAGAATAGTCTTGAGTGCATCAAGGACGTGCTTCTTACTAACATCATAACTCAGGTTGATCATGAACAGTCGACAATTATGAGCAGCCTCACTAGTATTCATCGCCGAATCAGCAGGCGTCGTAACCACTGGGTCGCTATCCATAACATCAACAGCGGCTTGACGGGACAATCGTCCGGTTATAGCAGCACGCCGAACCAGTACCGCATTATGACGCCTACCATATTCAATCAGACTGATTGAATCAGTTGCTCTAGTGATGGTACGTTACCATGACGATGCAAAATATCTTCACAAATATCATAAGGGAAACTACCGAAGAGTGGATCACATACGTCGTCTGTAGTCAAAGGCACACGTAGTTGTGAATCAACTGGCACTCGCATATAATCAAACCTTAAATTGAGCTGATCGAGGGTCTCGCGTTTAGTATCCCAACTGAGCCTCCTCGATCGATCAATCAATATACGATTGGACTCTATAGAAAGAAAACGTTCCACCAACTCAGATCGAATACATCCAGCTCGCCGAGCAGCTTTGCGATAACTGGAATATCCTTGTTGGGCCATAACCAATATCCCACGAAGGAGTGCGTTCACACTCATGTAGGAAGGAGAGAACCGACCGAGTATCTTTAAAATTTTTGAATAACCCTCCAGGTGGTTCTGTAGTTCACTCGGAGTCTCCGAGTCGGAGACAACCCACTCAATAAGTCATCAGCATCTCCGAGACCTCTTGCATCTATGAGACCAGCCTTGTCTCGTGGAGGCACAATAGTCGACAACTCTAGCGGAGCTTCTTCTTCTATTGATGATAAAGTAACATCAGGTCCGTCAACAACATCGGATTGAGCTTGTTGAGTAACTGTGACCACGTCTGGGTCACTCTGAGCAGTACCAACTAGTCTTACAGCCGTTCCCACTTCCTGGCTTTTCCAAAGGAAGTCTACAGACTCCAGATGGAGTAGTTATCCAAATCTAAGTTAGGGATGGAATACGATCATGTAGAGTCCCATCATATGCAACGCGGCACCACTGGTGTCATGATGCAGCATAAAGGAGCAGTAGAACGAGACGCTGTTGACGGTCGCCGGTATATGCATTCACTCGTAGATATGGCGAAGACGACCCGCGGCAAATTTCGTAGTAGTTGATTCAGCAAACAGAAAGCTCAATATGATCCCCGCGGAGGCTTGCAAGAATGAATTGGGTCCACGCATTTGCTCTAAATTGCACGAATATCCTTTCCTTGCCAATTGTGGAAACTTTCCCAAACTTTCGGAAAATCCCCGGAAAGTTTTCTATGAAGCTTTCCGCCGTTTGGATCCTTTTCAGACACCTGCGTTGAGTCGTGACGAGGGCATGGCAGGTCATAAGTTGAGGTTCTTCATACTACGCATCATCTGTGCACCATACAGTGAGGGG
>NW_003211731.1:2224-9929 GCF_000006405.1 Perkinsus marinus ATCC 50983 | reverse complement strand
CACTCTCAAGTCCACCAGTGGTGGGGCAACTGGGCAGCCGCAAGGTATGCGTCAATATAAACCATTTCCCTGTCCGGGGCGGTTATGCCACACCCAAGGTATGCGTCAATATAAACCATTTCCCTGTCCGGGGCGGTTATGCCACACCCAAGGTATGCGTCAATATAAACCATTTCCCTGTCCGGGGCGGTTATGTCACACCCAAGGTATGCGTCAATATAAACCATTTCCCTGTCCGGGGCGGTTATGCCACACCCAAGGTATGCGTCAATATAAACCATTTCCCTGTCCGGGGCGGTTATGTCACACCCAAGGTATGCGTCAATATAAACCATTTCCCTGTCTGGGGCGGTTATGCCACACCCAAGGTATGCGTCAATATAAACCATTTCCCTGTCTGGGGCGGTTATGCCACACCCAAGGTATGCGTCAATACAACCCGTTTCTCTACACGTGGTTGCTATGCCATCTAGCAGTATTTGCCACGCCCAAGGCCTCCGTCGATACAGCTTAGTTGTCGGCGTGGGGCGGCTATGCCATCCCAAGGTATGTGTCAACACAACCGATTCCTCTGGGCGGGGCAGCTATGCCACTCCAAGAAATTCCTTCTTCCCTGAAACTCGTCGGCGAACGACGAGCGGAGACCCTTTTCGTCGGCACAACAGAAGTAACGCCAATTTACACGACATACAGAAGGTGCGACTTGCCCTCACTTGCCGTGTTTTAGGATGCCACAGTGATGCCTGCAGCTCGGCGAACTCACAGTCACCATGTCTCCCAATCTCACTTGAGCAAACGCAAATCACACAGCTGATATACTAGATTAACAGATCGGAGGAAATATTCGCACCCTTATCGGACTCCGATGATCGGAGACTTACCGTTTAAAATCGTGGAGGAACTATTAGAGTATGACAAAGAGCAGCGTGAGAACGACCAGCAGTCTAATAACCATCAATAGCACGGTAACGATCAGCAAACATGACAACGATCACACTGACCGGTTGTACGAGTACGAGATCTTCAGGATATCTATTTATTCACAGCAGCCTTACCTATATCACGATGGGGCGTCACAGGTCACACAGAGTTGAAAGAAGAGAACAGAAAAAGACAGTAAGGCACGACTGTGGAGACGAGTCAACTTGTTTCCGAGCATGGTCCTCAACAGAGATGGATCAGGCGAGTCACAAAAATGAAAACAACGCAAGCTTTGCTCCGACATTTACAAGGCCACCAATGCTAAAAGACTATAAGTCCTTACGAAAGACATAGCCGCCGCATCCACAGTGATGTGTGTACGTAACTATAGGGCGAATCAGACCTTCAACTGGCATGGACTCAAGACCGTCCCCCTGGTCTCTCCAAGTCGATACTGCATCAGTAGAGTTGCTGCCGGTGCTCCTTGAGGATCTGTCCGATTCGACCAGAGCCGGCAACGGCTTCAAAGACTGGTACCGGCCAGTGCGCCTCTGACAAAAATGCAGGAAATTTAGTGAGCTCTACCAGACGTTAGTAATGCATACCTGTTTTGAAGGGCGCAGGTGACGAGGTGGCGGGTTCGCTGAGTGGTTCGCATGAGATACCCTCATATTTTTTCTGAAAGCAAGTGAATCTTCAAGGTAGCTCCGTCACTCGACAGCATAGGAGGACTAATGGTGACTCACATAGTTGCATCCCTGAGTCCTGCCGAGCCTCGGATACCAGAAGCCTCCTGCTGTCTTGCTACGCGACGACTGGGCTGATAAGACTAAAAGGGGAGTATAGGACCAAGAGAAATCCTTTCGGTTACGTTAAAGCGACGGAGATGTTCATGGCGCATGCTATATGACGCCAATTCTAAGGCTGTCGCAGGGCCTCGAGCCACGATAGGAGCGGACTCGATGCGACGAAGAGGCGGTTGATAAGTCGGCGAGTTCCACCTGAGTGAAAAACACTGTGAGTACTCGTCGAGTTTCATAACAACGACGAGGTAGCCCTATTTTGAATGATGATAATTTACCATTGAAAGTTGGAGAGCGAGAGTAAACATCATAGATCCATCATGCTCGAGACATCGAGAAGGACTCAGAGACTACCTCTACTACGCTGATCAAGGATTCCATTCGACTTCAGAATCGACTATGATGTACCGTTGATAAAGATTCAGTGGATGCCGGTATATTAAGAGATTCCAGCGATTCTTCATAGCGTATTCGAAGATAACTTTCACAGTTGAAATCGAATCGAAGATTAGGCAATCCCAACTTTACCTCCGCGGTGCTTGAGGCAATGGTCTGCGGAGTTCCCTATTCCGCTGATGGTAGATATCCGTGAGTACAGCTAAAGGCGCTTGACTTCTACCACTGCTACTTCCAGAAGATATCACAATGTCACTGGCGACCATGATGGAAAAAAGGGAAGCTTAGACCGTGAATTTCCATACCACACCTTTCATAACTCCCAACACCACCTGAGAATACGCGAGACGTAATTTACTGGGTCCTAAGGAGTTTGTTCCTTCTCGGCCAATGGTGTCTTCCAGTGTGCTATACTATGGCGGCTCTTCATTACACTCTCAACATCAGGATCATACTTCGCCAGAATCTCCATTATTTCCGGATGATACTTATTGTTGAGGAACTTCACATTAGTGTAGCAGTTACTGAGCACGTCTATTCGCTCATCAGAGAGACCTGACAGGAAATATGGTGGCCTACTTGGACAAATAATAGATCGAAATGTCTTAGAAAACGATGAACGTGTTACCAAAAAGACTGCCGGCTAGCCGACCTCTTCGACATCATCTTCCAACAAGGCGAGAAAACTCGTCAACTCACTGTTGATAATGCCTCTAATGACAAACGAATGCCTGTAGTCACACCGACGTTTCGAACTGCAATCTCAACAGACTTCAAATCAATTCGGTTCTATCGAGAGGTAACACGAGACGCCCATGCCCTTACTGTCTCCCATTCCTCGTATGAGCTCGTTGATGAACTTGAGCCGTTGAGCGTAGTGACTTCTCGGCTCGTCCGGTCGTCTCTTAGCGTACGGCTTACTGTAGTCAACCTTGAGATGTTGATTCTGTCTCTGTACCTCTAGCTCACCCTCTCTATCGCTCATGTGGAATCGAGAAAACTATACAACTTGAGGGAACATCGCTGGTATAACACAACAGATGTTTTCTGAGAAGATCAACCAAACATGATTGTGCCATGCATTACTCTTCCTGATCGCCATCAGCTGCTTCCGCAGCAGCTCTCGCCTGATAGTTCAAAATAACGAGAATCATATGAAGCTAATCTCTTTATAGGACGAGGCCCTTACACTCTACGTTGCATGGAATAGCCTCAAATACAGGAAACAAAATACCAAAAAACCGGAAAAGAAGGGCTGAGAGAAATTTTGCTCATGATTTGACATCTCAGAGACGTTGAATTTATTCTTGGAATGTCTGTGCACGAGAATTTACAAGCACATTTCTATGGCATTTCTAGAAATGCCTAGAAATCTAAGTACTCTTTTACATTTCTTCTAGTGCATTTCTGCACTAGAAATGTGCTCGGCTATCAACTCGATATCTTAACTTCAGATGGTCAAGAGTACTTCACTACCTCCGCCTCTAGACGTTCCTTCTCTTCCTGCTCGGCAACTCTGGCTAGGTGAAGGTCCTCGGAAGCTTTCAAGTCGTCGAGAGTGAGTACCTGTATTATGCGACTCAATCCAACACTACAAAAATACAAGCCAGAGGGAACTCCTAAAATTTGAACAAACATCTTCAAGAACCGATGTGTTATCCATCATTGACATTATTCTATTATTACCTCTCCATTGACAATTCGCAATGTCTTGGGTAGTGCCAGTATGAGCTCGGCCTTCACGTCATCACCCATAGCAGTGAGTGCTGGGGTATCGCTTAGATCTATATCTGTCAGCTTCTGAGAAGATCAGCGAGTCCATAGCTTTAAGAATAATCTCGAATCAGTCGCCTATGCTAGTGCCGACTAAAACATCGTAGTGATGCTAAAGAGGAGCAGCAGAAATACGACAATTCGATTGGTCCAAATCCTCAGCGATACCACATAATGTTATCATCATCACCGACAGGTTAGCAAACAGTTGTTACAGGTAAAGCACGATGGCCATCAGTAGTCGTGAAGATCTCAGCTAGGATCTGAGTCGCTCTGTCAGCACCAAACTGGGTAGAGCTTAAATTGAGAGTCTTCAGCGAAGGGAGCGATGGGAACTTGGGCAGACTTCTTGGTGATGGCGGAGGTATCTATTCAGAACGATGAACATCCTACACCCAATCGAGAGAAGGGGCACTTCCGAAGTCATTCTATTCCTCAGAACTTTAGTGCCTCCTCATGAGGGAGCCATTATTACTTCTTCTTGTTCTTCCTGTGGTTGTTCCTCCTCAACCTCGCCCTCGTGTTCGGCCTTCTCAATGGGCTTGCCAGTGATCGTCAACAGAGTATTACCATCATGCAAGTCAAGCAGCTGATGTCATAATGTAGATCAATCGGCTGTTTTCACTCACTTCTAAATCGTCGAGCCCAAGAAGAGCTTTCTCCCCTATGTGAGTGAGCTGATTGGACGAGACTTTCAGAAACCTGGAAAATGATCCATACCGAACAAGTAGAACCAATCTTTTCACACGATCTCGTACTACAAGCATCGTAACAACCATTATACCTCAATTGATAGATCGTATATAATCTAGTACTGAAGCTCCACGGGAAATTATACACAAGTTTTGAAGGATATGCCTCCTCTGGAAGATTCGGTACTGCTCAATGGTGAATGTCATCCCACTTGAGTTTAGGCATATTGTTGAGGCCATCCAAAGTCTTGAGTGAGTTCTCGCTCAGATCGAGTTCTTCCAGAGCAGGGTGGCCATCGGCCGAAATCCTGGGGTAAATAAAGAGCCTCCGAAACGATCTGATAGGGACTAACCGGCTGGCATCCTCGACGTTATTAGCGTTCAACCTAAGAACTCTGAGTCTGGGCATAGCGGCTATAGGGCAGATCGATATGATGGAGTTGTGGGAGATGTCGATGTATTGGCACCATTGTAGACACTGAGACAATCATAACGATGATGATGGACATGGATAGAGAAGACAGCGAGATGATACAGAGACGATGTGACTGAATGATGATCCTTCTATGCAATCTCACCAGGTATGGTTGAATTACTATTGTATAGCATCGTGATTACTAAACTTGGAGAGGATCACTATGGACTACCAGACCCGATTGTAGCTGTACTACTCCGGGTTGGAAGAGCCCATCCATAGCGGTGAGCTTGTTGTGACTGAGGTCCAATGACAACAGATGAGGCAGGACCGACAGCTTGGATGCATCTCCTATATGATTGGACTTCAGTATCACTTGCCTGCATAAGCTAGCATAACATGCATAGAAGTGAGCTACCGATTCCCACCGGAGGTGCTTCAGCTCGTCAATCTCATCTGTGATATCTGTAAGCCCTCTTTCGGAACAGTCTAGGCGGATAAAGGCATAGCCGCTGCCGTCGACCGTACCTGACGAGTGATCAGGAGACTTACGGAGGTCAGAGGAGCGAGTTTCAACGATCGTGAGGTATCGTTAAGCTACCATGCCTCAGGTTCATCGTAGGCGTAACTGGACTATCAAACTTCATGACTACACTAACATTTTGTCGTATAGTATATCAGGCAGAATAGATAACGTCAATAGGTATTACGCTCCAACCTGGTGAGCCCCTCTGATATAATCTCGTGAGAGAGAGGAACAGGGTCTTCCATTTGGAGGCTGAAATGAGATGAGGAGCTGCTGGAGATATGTCAGGACTTGAGTTCAATACGGTGCCAAAATAAGATTTGTCATGGGAAAGAGTTGCGAGTTCAAATCCCAGGGAATACATTTTTCGGATTAGCGACCGTGTACGCAAGAACATATACATCGCAGAATAATGAGGATATGTGTGCATACAAAAGCAGCATGCAGACGCTTAGATAATAGGCGAAGATCTATAACTGTAGTTATCTTCTAATGCCCAGCTCGAAGGTGTCCATTGACATCCTTTCCTATGATGCCAATAAACCTACGAAATCTCTAAATCCCCCCTTGTTGGGTCCACTGGGATCACTCAGCGCTTGCCGGCACCGACTGGCTTTTGGAGGAAAAGGGAACGACAGAGCTTTCAAGCTCAGCGAGTAATACTATCTACTTGTCAATTCAGGAGTCTTATTTCCACTCCTTGATTGTTGTCCTAGAGCGGCTTCTCAGTTATGCAATTGATTCTATACCCTTTAAAGCGATATCTCGCTCTCAGTGAGGGGTACCGATTGGGGCAGCTATGCCATCCCAAGATACACATTAGTACAACCGATCTCGTTCGCACGCGAGGTGGGAAAATCAACCGGAACCGGTGTGTATCTTCCGACCCATCATGGCGACCTACCGTGATTTCTTGCTGCAACGTCGTACGTCGCAATGGATTTCTGAGTTGGCATATCTGCCCCGAGCGGGACTAGGGTTAGTAATGTCACGCCTTCGGTACTTCCACTTGACCCTACGGGGGAAGTTGGTTCTGCTGAGGTATATCGTGGGACGGCATAGTTGCCCCGGCTGAAAAAACCAGTTGTTCTGGGGTATATCGTGGGATGGCATAGTTGCCCCAGCAGGAGAGATTGGCTCTACTGGGGTATGTTATCTTCTACAGGAACTCGGATGACATATTTTCTCTACCCGTGGAATTTACTTCTACTAAGTCACAGTTGCTCCAGCGAGAGTTAATTGACTATACAGAGGCTTGTCTTGGATGGCATAGCTGCCCCGACCGAAGAATTTAATTCTATCTAGCCATAGCTTGAAGTGGCATAACTGCCCCATATTTGCACTTCCCATATCTTCACTCCTACAGATACACAGTGAGCCCGTTAAGTGAGCGGATCAGCAAAATTCATACCACATCATTCGGAATTAAATCTGTTGCCTGTGGTGCTGAGCACACCCTCGTACTGTCGGAAGATGGAGGCCTATATTCTACTGGTAGCAATGAGCATGTAAGTACAATACGAATGTTAGTAGTCTATGGAGCTCGTCGTTGCAGTGTCAGCTGGGCCGATCGATTTCTGAAGGCTCGATTGATTCCGAGCTTGCTCCTGTTGCTTGTATGCCCGTGGAGCCCATAGAGTCCATTGCATGCGGGTATTTCTGCTCATTCGCCGTTACGGTCAATGGAGAGCTTTGGGCGTGGGGAGATAACAGGTATGCTTCGTGAGGTGACTTCCTCAGCACTATGCCATCCGATTGAGCATTCGTAAATCATGCCTGCGAGATGACGAACTGGAGTTCGGCCGGACACAGAGTGTATTTACCCCATAACCGTGCCTACTCTGACCCTCATACATCAATTGTGCTACTTATTTGCTTCTTGAAAATTGCGCAAAGTGATAGCTTGATACTGGGGAACCTAATTTTCCGCTCATCCCATGGGTCATTCGGACTTCGCATCCTCCATCAAGTGAATAGAGGAGCTGTGTTCGAGCGAAACTTCTAGTCTTTGTGCTGGATGCAGATATGGTCAGCTAGGGATACCATCATCGCATGCTGAGAGCGTTCAAGAGCCAGTGATGGTATCGATATCGCCAACCTTCAAGTCAAACAAGTATCATCACGCTTCGCTCATACCTGGGTTCGAAGTCGAGAGCCAATCAACTGGCGTCTACTGGGA
>NW_003211731.1:0-2124 GCF_000006405.1 Perkinsus marinus ATCC 50983 | reverse complement strand
AGGGTTTCGGGCTTCAGATAGAAGGAGAATGTGCTCTCTTGATAAGCTCCCGGCCCACTAATTGTGCCATATAGAGGGATAGTTTGGATCACGGACTGGTCCGAGCCGAATATAGGGTACGGCACGTATACAGTGGGGGGAGGGTTATAGCCTGTTATCAGACCGAACTTGATGTCTCTGACTGTCGTCGAACCAAGTTGTACTGCTCCAATATGCTGAAATACTGTAACTGCTATGTTGCCTCCAAACGTAATGGTCGTGGTTTTACCAGGTACACAACCCTGCGGACATTTATAGCACTTGAAGACCAGCTTCTCGCATGCTCCTACTCCGAGCTCTTTCTCATACCAATCCTTCCACACCCAAAAGGGGGCAGACGAACCTGTGTCCACGACCGCCGCCATCTTTTGACCGTCGGCTTGCAGATCGACATTGAGACTCGTGAAGGACATTCTGGCATCCTTCACGAGTCGGCGATGGACATCAAGTCTCAGAACATCCCCAAGGATACCTCCTGTCACGCTGGCGATGAAAATGATACGTGCTGATAGATTCATGATTGGGACAATAAGAACTGCAAGGTTCGAAACAATATTGCCATCAATGATATGCGCGACAACGAAGTGCTTCTGCGTCCAACTTCCGAGACACACTATTCGGATTGCGCTTCTCTCAGTGAACATATTGTGCGCTGTGATGTGCTTCAGCATTTCACTGACGAGTGTCGTCAATTTTCGCCAAATCAGAATCAGGCAAAAAACTGGAAAGCTGCTCGCACCAACGGGTCGCTTACTTGAGATACCGAACCACAGACTGGTGCTATGATATCACAGCGTCCAAAAACTACCCCGGATTGGTCAAGGAGACTTCAAAGCTTCAGACCATCACACACGTATCGAGTGGTGTGTCGTAGGCGCACATTCGCCACCAGCGTCATCCACATTGTCCGGTGAAAACTTTCCCGATTTTTTCCTGCATAGGAAGGAGCGATTAGATGCGGTAGACTTGTAACACTTCGATTTACTCCTGTACTTATTCACGGTGTAGATGTCATTTGTACATATCCACATCATCTCATACCGAATTCTCCACGTATCCGAATCCCCACGTATCCAAATCCTCACGTATCCAAGTTCTCACGTATTCAAGCCCAATCACGTTTCTGGTGCGCACCAGAAACGTGATTGGGCTTGAGTACGCTCTCAGAGGGCGCCAGTGGTGCCCTCTGAGAGCCCACTGCAGTTGTGCAGAGTTAGTATGTACAGTGGCTTATCCTCAGTGATGATGACCGTTTTCTTGAAAAGCACTCCGGAATATTCTTGACAGTACACAGCAGATGCTTAAGAGGACAAGTCCCCAATACTGATGCTATTATGCGGCTGTTTCTTATGTTCATGATACACGCATGCGCATCGCCTGAACATTGGACCTGTATCACGAGGATACTAAATTCAAAGCGTCTCATGTTGGAGAGCAACTTGAGGAGTTGCTTAGGGTATACCTGAAAAGTACTCAGCTCATTTCACAATGGTTAGGCACAGGCCAGCTACTAGCAGGCTGCTAGTGCATTTTGAGCTCGCTTTACACCTTATCCCGGTATTCTCTCGTGCTCGTCCGCTGTGCTGGTCAGTTTTGGCTGGGTCCCGCTTATTATGAGGCTGATTCATAGGTATACAGTAGCTTCAGATTAGATGCGAAGTTATAAATATACTCCCCCAGTAAGAGTTGGTACCTCGAGGCGCGATTTTAAAACATGTATGCTGATTTTGCAACTTCTCATTAACTACCAGAAGTTACACCAGGAAGCTTGGAGGTTATATCATGTGGAGCATAAGAGCATAGTATGCTCACCATACTTTCCTGAGCCGCAAGATGGTGTTCGTAGAGGTGACTGTGCACGAGTCGAAAACGGGATATGCTAAGAATGTGCGGAGGGGTGTATGTCATAGGATTATGTACCAACGGCTGAAAATGACCCGCTGGGTTACCCTAGCAAGTGAGCGACATGCAACCGTTCAGTGAACAGTTATCACGGTCAGCCGCTCCGGGTCTACTCGCGTCGGAAGCGGCCTCAGCAAGAAACTCTTTCACACGCCTACAGTGTTGCTTTCTCTCCCAAGAAAC
>NW_003203184.1:0-1985 GCF_000006405.1 Perkinsus marinus ATCC 50983 | reverse complement strand
GGGTAGGGATGCTGTTCGCCGTGGAATTTTCTGCAATCAGTTTAGTGATGATTACCACACGTTTGGAAGATCCTACGATTTTGTCGGTCATTGGGAGTAGTGGAGACTCTGTGTGTTCTACAGATCACTATTCGAGCTGGGGAGTCGTCAAGTGATGAGGTGACCATCGCCATTATGGATGACGATATAGTGGAAGAGGATGAGAACTTCTGGTGAGCTTATTAGCCGGTTGGAAGCACCCCCTTGTCATTCTAACTGGTGCTGTTCATCTGTAGGGTTCGCGTGACACATGTTTCGGAGGGTGCGGTGATTGGGAAGCTGTCCGTAGCCGAAGTGACGATCATCGATGATGATGAGATTGGGGAGTTAGTCTTGGAGAAAGAGGAGTTAGTAGTGGAAGGGGATGTGAGTCCTTCTCCTTGGCCTGTTGTCGACCCCAGTGAGGCCCGTCTATGGCAGGAAGCTCAAGTCACAGTCCTTCGAACCAAAGGATGCAGCGGTGAAGTGAGGGTACTGTATAGGACAGAGTCTGGTAACGCGGTGGCTCCTAATGATTATATCCACACTGAGGGAGAGCTAATAATGGACCATAATCAGGCTGCTGGAGTTATAAAGATTCCTCTTTGCTCCACGTAAATGCCGGGCAGGCCGTCATGATGATATTCAATTTGTGGAATTATCAGGTCTACTCGAACGCCCCATTTCCGGCTCATATTATCAAAACCTTCTGGAGGTGATTTCCTGTTGTGCTCTGCTGTGTCTCATGTGAAGGTGTTTTAGGTGCGAAGTTCTGTTCAAAAACGGATGGCGGTCATGATTCGCTCATATGCACTATTTGGATCAAACCCAAGTTGGGCATAAGTCAGGGCCGTGCGACGGTTACAGACCTCCTCAATGTTCACTGGGGTGATACTACTAGCGCGACTTTTTGCGACGAGATGTCGTCCTGATAGGCAAGATGAGTCTTGGAGCGACAAACTGGCGAGAACAGTTCAATGAAGCTCTGTGGGTGAACGGTAGCAGGGAAGAACAGTCTGAGGTGAGATTTGGTGGACACTGGGGTTGACGATTTGGTACTGCAGGCTGGCGTCGGCGATTGGGTTATGCACGTTATTACCTTCCCTTGGAAGATAGTCTTCGCCTTTTGCCCTCCACTTGAGTACGCGGACGGTTGGCTGACGTTCTTCATCAGTCTATCCATGATTGGTGGGAGATGCTCTAGAGATAGTCGAATCTGGAGGTGCGCCGTTCAGGTGGTGTAACGGCGATCATAGCAGATATGGCGTCTCTCCTGGGATGTACGATGGATATTCCTGATTCTGTTACCGCCATAACATTGGTTGCTCTAGGTAAACAAGCCTAGCTGAGCATCTTAGTTTAAATCTTCATTCAGGTACTTCTCTTCCTGATACATTCGCATCAAGGTTAGCAGCTATGCAGGATCCTTATGCAGATGCTTCTATTGGGAATGTCACGGGAAGGTGAGTCATGCTAGTCGTTGAGAGTGGTCTTAACTTTAGTTTTCAGCAACTCTGTCAACGTGTTCCTTGGTCTCGGTTTACCCTGGGTGATTGGGTCCCTGTATTGGAGTGCTAAAGGGGCTACACAGGAGTGGATAGCGAGAGTTGGTAAGTAGTTGGCGAAGCCTGTATTGACAATAGTTGGCTTCGTGAGTTTCTTTGTTTGTGGGAGTTTGATGGAATAGCAGTAGCAGCGGGTGTGCTCAAGTTCGACTTGCGGGTTGGAGGGGACTCGTATAAAAATTAATCATATTGCGGCTATATCAAATCTCCAGTGGACATATAGCATGAGAGTCTTTGCTCGATTTGCGTACTGTTCAGTATTCTTTTCCGTATCTGTTCAGTTCTCACAGCCAATTTCCCACCTTTTGTAGGTTTGGAAATTTACACCAAGTATCCAGATGGTGGTTTCGTGGTGGAGGCTGGTGATCTCAGCTTCTCTGTCATGATATTCACCATTTGCGC
>NW_003200089.1:0-1297 GCF_000006405.1 Perkinsus marinus ATCC 50983 | reverse complement strand
GCGACTATACCAAGTACGTGGGAGATGACGCCATCACCGCGCGCTTCTACAATGCTCTAACTAATAGGAATCCACTATTCGGAAAAACGGTGGCGTTCGAGACCGAGTTTTACCAGAAGGATGCCAACACTCTCTGGAACTTTGCTGATGGGTCGTCGAATCGAGACTACGGTTATGCTGGCTTGGACGACATTGTGGCTCGAGCGGATAGTAGTCGTAATGTGTATGATGATGGTGATGCTGCTCTCTTCTCGTCGAAAACTTCGGAAGGGGAAGCGAGATGGATCTCTGGAACCGGCTACCAATATTCATTACTGGACGACACTGTGGTGGTGAGCGTACCGGACTTCGTTCCCGGTGGTGGCACTTTTTCACTGCCGGTCGTTCTGTACGAAAACTTTTCCGAAGTTCAAGACTTTGCTCGGGAGAACAATGTGACTCGAATACTATTCGATGTCTCTACCAATGGTGGTGGCTTCGTCGTTTCAACCTTCGCATTGCAATGGTATATTGTACCAAATGCCGACGAGATTTGCTTTCCTATTGTTCGTCATATGACCGATGATTGGATCTCCTGGGTGTCATCTTTCGGACTCAACTATAATCAAACTATCGACGACTTCTTCAACGAGAACGCTCAACTGGTTGGAGATCCAGGCTTCATCCACGAAAGGTTCCAACAGCTCTACATCCTGCTCAATTATGTCGACCAGGCGCTCTCCGCTTCGGCTACCCTGCGTGATTCTTTCATCGAGCGAATTGAAGTCCCGCGTCTGAAGGAGATCGAAAAATCTATATTATCACAGGAGCGTGTCGCTCGAAGAGTGAGCCTCTTCAAGTCCTTTCTGAAAGAGAGACGCTTTTTGAATTCATCAACGATCGTTGGTTCGGAATTGGCTCCACAATATGGTTGGTATCTCTTTGATAACAGGGAGCTTATAAACCCTAAAACTCGCGCGCCTTTCGACCCTCCTTTGAGTCACTTTGCAAATTATCGGGTTCTTCCATGGGGCGAGCCTTCAAACTACTCCGCTACAAGTACTTTCGGTTTCTGCTATGACGTATTGGAGAATGCTCTACCCGAAATCGTCAAAGGGTCGAGTTATGACCCGAATTATTGGACGGAGGTCGCTTTTGTGACTGATGGTAACTGTGGCTCTGCTTGCTCGTTATTTACGCAGACTCTACAGCTAACAGGAGCTGCAACGGCTTTCACTTTCGGCGGTCTGGCTGATCAGGCGATGGATGTTGCCTCTTTTGGTGGTGGAAACGTTCTGGAATATGACGACATATCCCC
>NW_003203269.1:0-1801 GCF_000006405.1 Perkinsus marinus ATCC 50983 | reverse complement strand
GACCACTAGTGAAACAGTCGTAGTGGTAGTCACAGGACCACTAGTTGAGGCAGTAGTAGTGCTAGTCACAGGATCACTAGTTGAAACAGTAGTAGTGCTAGTCACAGAACCACTAGTTGAAGCAGTAGTAGTGCTAGTCACAGGACCACTACTTGAGGCAACAGTAGTGCTAGTCACAGGACCACTAGTTGAGACAGTAGTAGTGCTAGTCACAGGACCACTAGTTGAGATAGTAGTAGTGCTAGTCACAGGACCACTAATTGAAACAGTAGTAGTGCTAGTCACAGGACCACTAGTTAAAGCAGTAGTAGTGCCAGTCACAGGATCACTAGTTGAAACAGTAGTAGTGCTAGTCACAGGACCACTACTTGAGGCAACAGTAGTGCTAGTCACAGGACCACTAGTTGAGACAGTAGTAGTGCTAGTCACAGGACCACTAGTTGAGACAGTAGTAGTGCTAGTCACAGAACCACTACTTGAGGCAACAGTAGTGCTAGTCACAGGACCACTAGTTGAGACAGTAGTAGTGCTAGTCACAGGACCACTAGTTGAGACAGTAGTAGTGCTAGCCACAGGACCACTAGTTGAGGCCGTAGTAGCGCTAGTCACAGGACCACTAGTTGAAACAATAGTAGTGCTAGTCACAGGACCACTAGTTGAAACCGTAGTAGTTCTAGTCACAGGACCACTAGTTGAAACAATAGTAGTGCTAGTCACAGGACCACTAGTTGAAACCGTAGTAGTTCTAGTCACAGGACCACTAGTTGAGGCAGTAGTAGTGCTAGTGACAGGACCACTAGTTGAAACAGTATAGTGCTAGTCACAGGACCACTAGTTGGAACCGTAGTAGTGCTAGTCACAGGACCACTAGTTGAAACAGTAGTAGTGCTAGTCACAGGACCACTAGTTGAAACCGTAGTAGTGCTACTCACAGGACCACTAGTTGAGGCAGTAGTAGTGCTAGTGACAGGACCACTAGTTGAGACAGTAGTAGTGCTAGTCACAGGACACAGGACCACTAGTTGAGACAGTAGCAGTGCTAGTCGCAGGACCGTTAGTTGAAACCGTAGTAGTGCTAGTCACAGGACCACTAGTTGAGGCAACAGTAGTAGTGCTAGTCACAGGACCACTAGTTGAGACAGTAGTAGTGCTAGTCACAGGACCACTAGTTGAGGTAGTAGTAGTGCTAGTCACAGGACCACTAGTTGAGGCAGTAGTAGTGCTAGTGACAGGACCACTAGTTGAGACAGTAGTAGTGCTAGCCACAGGACCACTAGTTGAAACCGTAGTAGTGCTAGTCACAGGACCACTAGTTGAAACAGTAGTAGTGCTAGTCACAGAACCACTAGTTGAAGCAGTAGTAGTGCTAGTCACAGGACCACTACTTGAGGCAACAGTAGTGCTAGTCACAGAACCACTAGTTGAAGCAGTAGTAGTGCTAGTCACAGGACCACTGGTTGAGGCAGTAGTCATATCCTCATCATCCTCATATAGCATCAATATCCTCATCTGCTTACCACCGCCCTTCATCACCGATTTCATTCCTCCACTATCGCATATCACCTTGCATATCACAGACATCTGGAAATGAACTCCACGTAGAAGGCGAAACTCGAGTCGAGTCGAATTTGAGTAGAAAACCATCAACAAAAACCATCAAGATTTCCTCACAGTTTTCATATTATCACCAACACAGATATTTTCCCACACTATGCAAGCTCTTCAATTCACTCACCGATGCGATGATGATGATGCCTCTGAGGCCACAGGAGCCCCCATAAGAAGCGTGTCAAAGTCCACC
>NW_003215566.1:0-2410 GCF_000006405.1 Perkinsus marinus ATCC 50983 | reverse complement strand
TCCCGACAACGTATCGACTGCTACTAGGTGGATCTCCTGTAGCACAGGGGGTGTGGAAGAGGACACATGGTTCGTTTCTCTCCGACTGGGCTCGGCCTCGTCTGAGTTGTCGTCGTGGCTGATCGTGAGGCTTCCGCCGTATGGAAGCCTCTGATGGGCAACCTTGGTATCGACACTCGGCGTTCTTCGGGAGACCGGGGACTACTCATCAGCTGAAGATGTTCAGAGGGAGGTTCGTCCAGATAGTATACCGAGGAAGCCCCGTCAGTATAGGAGGTCCCTGAATACCAGAAACTCAGGAAACAGAGAGAAATGCATTCGCTTTTACTTGTACTAGCATCGTGGAAACTGGCCGGTGTGGAATCAGATGGCAATCCAGCTGGTTGTGCGGAAGCATGAGTTTCGTACATATTGTGGTAATTCTGACCATCACCATCGTTCGCAGCAACTGCTGATAAGCCTGTGGGAGTTGCTCGTAGTCTTCGGCCAGCCAAAAGGAGAGCCTCGCGTCTATTGGAAGTCGCATCCCACAGCGAGTCACCCTCAATCATCGGGAAACAAAACTAAGATTCGCCTCCTACAGTCGATTCAACCCCAACCCATCAGAGTGTTCCAACACAGAATGACAAATAGTAAGGAAGCGCACCATTCACTTATACTCTATGATACTCAAATGCCAAATCGATAAATAGCTTGTGCTGCTGGGAAGTGACCAAATTCCTCACTGAGAGAATCACATTCGAAAGGTAAAGTTTAATAATATTCAGATAGCCAGAGTAAGGTTATGAAAGCCTGTATATCTAGCTCTTGCACATCTCGTTTTCTGAGCGGGCGCTGACCGGGTAGCGTTGCTCTTCAGCTGGTGAAACTGAGAGGGAAACTATTTACAAATAGCGAGAAAATGAACCACAAGAAAGAGCAGTTACATCTCGATCCAAATTCTCCGTCATAATCCCGAGCGTGTTCCATGCAGCGGCACACGCTCGGCAGCATGCCAGGTTACAGTAGTTCTCGATGATAGTACTTAGATGAGCGATCCATTCCTGTTAAAATGAACAGATTGACTCCGTGTATGCCCGGCTGTTCACGGACTGTACGTCTCGTTACGATGTTATGGCTGCAGTCCCCTAATCCACAGGCGAAAGTGTTCATCAGAAGTGATGGCCAAAAGTTGCCACCAGCCTTAGTAGTGAGGTATCCACGAGTACAGGGAAAGCAGCAGACTGAGCCCTAAACAGAATGTCTCCTAAAAGTTTAGACTATTGCTCATCTGACTCACAAGGCAGATTGGATCGTTGTCCAACCAACCACTGATAAGGCCATTGGACCAGTTATACTCGTTTCCATCAGCGGCTTTATATAGGTCGTCGCATGTTTGGCGGAACCCAGGGTTGCTGGCCATTATCGGCGCGAATCTATTTCAATTTCACAACGGCACAGAAGCGAAGCCTTACAGCTACCCCTCGCACATGGCGGGGACGAAAAGATCAACGGCTTGATGAGAACAGTGAATAAAAGAGACCGCCAGATGCTGCTGGCATTGAGCGCTTCATCTCCAGTGAATGGTGAGCACACATATCGCAACGCCGCGGCTATACAGGCTAGAGCCGGTTTAACTGATAGAACAATTATCATCACATTGACTGCGTGGCTTTTTATATCGATAAGCGTTAATTCGAGAACTGTCTGGAGTTACCCATGATGTCAATAGTATTGACTCGATACACGCTATCCTGGTACGTATCGGATGGAATCTCAACATCGTTGTATGCCAAGATTTTGATCCAAGAACTGACACAACACAACACCACAATAAGAGTCTGCGAATGTACGGAAGAAATTGAAGAGAGTAAGCTTTCCCGAAAGGGGACCAAGAGTGAAGCCGATCATCGACCTGGGATCAGCTACACGAATGATCAATGTACGGATGAATCGGACCTATGCTGCGTTCATCGTATTCTGAACGGGGGCTGCTGCTGAAGCTGGAGTTGAACTCTGAGTGGCCCCTCCAAATGCCTGGTCATGCGTGCTAGTTTCAGGTTGATTCCCACTGCTTGTGGCATTGCCAACTGCCCGTCGTACCTAGTCAATACGACTCGTGAGTCTCAAGCCAACACGAGCGTTGATGACTTACATCGTTCTCGACATCATCCATAGTTACGCCGAGCTGATTGAACTCCTGTGCTGCAGAACAAGGCCGGCAGCCCAGAAGGCAATAATCTTCGATTATGGTGCCTAAAGTGTTTCTGAGCACCATACTTCATCAGTCAACCAGCTGCTTACCTTCAACACCGTACTCGCCCCTGACTTGTTGCCGCGCCGCTATGTTATGACTGCAGTCCGCAAAACATGGGCAAAAGCAGTTCATCAGACATGACGGGATAAAGTCACCGGTACTCGTCTTTTGAGT
>NW_003199698.1:0-1581 GCF_000006405.1 Perkinsus marinus ATCC 50983 | reverse complement strand
TGAACTGGAAGAAGCCGAACTCACTAGTCTGTAGACCATTAGAGTAGACAAACTCGTCAGCAATCCAAGTGGCAACCATAGCATTGAGATAAGCCTCGGGAGTGTTCTCGACAATCTTATCCAAACCACAATGAACAAGAAGCAACCTCGGCACACAACGTCTGAGAACAGCACGAACCATCCAATCATTCTCAGGATCATGTTCCTCGAGGACGCCAAGGATATAAGACTGCATGTCGTTGATCTTCTTCGACAATAAGATGGTTGCATCAGTCTTACGAATATACCTCGATCCATCAGGATACTTCACCTCATGGTTAGTCTTCCAGATGCCATTGAACTCCATCTTGGCGTTATGACGGACAGCGGCAAGAATCTCCTGAACGTATTGTTCGTAGAACTCAGGAGGAGCACTGGTCTCATCACGAGAACACAGGAACTTGTCATGATCAGCCGTGTCCATGCAAAGAGCGGCGAACACTTCCATACTGCTGGAAGTAACACCACCCTTGTTGGTGGAAGCATCCTTGAATAGCTGCACACCAGCATCCTCAAGATATCGACGAGCATCATCAGTCAAGAATAAGTTGGCACCCTCTACAACATACTTGAACTTGAGCTCCTTAGTCTCAGGATTGAACATGGTCTTATCAACATTACCAATGTTAATAGTACCAGGGCGACCACCACAAGGAATGAAGAGATCAGCGGAGAAGTACTCCATCTCAGGGAAGTGATTCCGGACCTCAACACCGGACTTGAAATGATCACCATTCGGAAGAGTTACATCCTTATCGTCAATAGTGACCAAGAATGCCTTCGGATCACTTGACAACTTATCACGAGAGAAGTTAGCAACACCAACTCTGAGATGAGCAAGACGAGTGAGCTCCTCTCTGTTCAATCCTTGAGGATCATAAGCAACACCAGTACCATCACAGATAGCAATGGTCTTATCCTTAGAGATGAGAATCTCGTTAGAACCAAGATCACCATCGGGGCCACCGGACATGACCTTGGTGAGCTTAGACTCCTCAACACCCAACTTGTTCAGAAGCTCGGTAGCGTAAGGATGAATGGAGTTTGTTGTCATGGCGTACTTGTCATGGGGGATGCCACCAAGGACAGCGGACTTACCGGTAGTCAAAGACTTCCAGTATTTGTAACCACGAGCCTTGGCTCTCAAAGCACCCAACTTCATGAATCCAGCAGTATTCTCATCGGGACCGAAGAAGAGCATCTCAGGCTTGGAGAGGTTAGAATAGAGGCCGGTCTCCTTGGCCAGGATGCAATCGAGGAGAGCATCAACATAGCTATTGAAAGCATCACGACCACTGGTGTTCAAGTTCTGAGAATCCATATCCATGAGGATGGTACCCTTCGATCCGCCCTCGGGGATATCCTTGTTCTTCAGCTGCTGAGTAAAGGCCAAGTTGTAGTTCTCCTCCAACAAAGTAGCGCAGTTCTTCTTGTAGACCTGTCTGTTCCTAGATAAGATGAGTCTGATACCACCACGAGCGATCTCAGTGAATCGGATGTGGAAGCCATAGAAGCTCCTGCCGACGACAGATAGACAGCATA
>NW_003213044.1:0-1318 GCF_000006405.1 Perkinsus marinus ATCC 50983 | reverse complement strand
TGGATTCCGGAATTGCAACCCGATAAGTGTGTATGATATAGTTGAGACACTGCTGAGGGTCTATGACTCGGCTCCAGACTATCAAACACAATTACCGATACTCTAGCAGTGATACTTGACTCCCGAATTGCAACCCGATAAGTGTATATGATATAGTTGAGACACTGCTGAGGGTCTATGACTCGGCTAGAGATCACCAAACACAATTACCGATACTCTAACAGTGATACTTGATTCCGGAATTACAACCCGATTAGTGTATATGATATAGTTGAGACACTGCTGACGGTCTATGACTCGGCTCCAGACTATCAAACACAATTACCGATACGCTAGCAGTGATACTTGATTCCGGAATTGCAACCCCATGAATGTATATGATATAGTTGAGACACTGCTGAGGGTCTATGACTCGGCTCCAGATCACCGAACACAATTACCGATACTCTAGCAGTAATACTTGATTCCGAATTGCAACCCGATTAGTGTATATGATATAATTGAGACAATGCTGAGGGTCTATGACTCGGCTCCAGATCACGAAACACAATTACCGATACTCTTGCAGTGATACTTGATTCCGGAATTGCAATCCGATTAGTGTGTATGATATAGTTGAGACACTGCTGAGGGTCTATGACTCGGCTCCAGATCACCAAACACGATTACCGATACTCTAACAGTGATACTTGATTCCGGAATTGCAACTCGATTAGTGTATATGATATAGTTAAGACACTGCTGAGGGTCTATGACTCGGCTTCGGACTATCAAACACAATTACCGATACTCTAGCAGTGATGCTTGATTCCGGAATTGCAACCCCATAAGTGTATATGATATAGTTGAGACACTGCTGAGGGTCTATGACTCGGCTCCAGATCACCAAACACAATTACCGATACTCTAGCAGTTATACTTGATTCCCGAATTGCAACCCGATAAGTGTATATGATATAGTTGAGACACTGCTGAGGGTCTATGACTCGGCTAGAGATCACCAAACACAATTACCGATACTCTAACAGTGATACTTGATTCCGGAATTGCAACCCGATTAGTGTATATGATATAGTTGAGACACTGCTGACGGTCTATGACTCGGCTCCAGATCATCAAACACAATTACCGATACTCTAGCAGTGATACTTGATTCCGGAATTGCAACCCCATAAATGTATATGATATAGTTGAAGCACTGCTGAGGGTCTATGACTCGGCTCCAGATCACCAAACACAGTTACCGCACTGGCTCAAGTGCAGCATATACTCTCATTTGGTTACAGTTCCGGAACCAAGTATGACTTGTAGAGTATCA
>NW_003206858.1:0-1444 GCF_000006405.1 Perkinsus marinus ATCC 50983 | reverse complement strand
TGGGAACATCTCTGGTGGGAGACTGCGTTTGATCTCACCTATGGGACAACTGTAAGAGGAAGAAACTTTCGAATGCATCCTCCACTACGTCGACGAATCCGAATTGGTATCGATTTAGCAGAGAGTCGATCCAACTCTGCCCCGTTGATAACCATGTTTTATGCGCTCATAGATGCTGACCTTCCTCATATGGCTGCTCCGTCCTTCTCCAGTATCGACATCAGTGGCGGAATACTCTCTTCCACCTTGTGGTGCGCATTGTACTATTAGCGTCAATCCTACCGTCCTCGCTAGGAGCGGAGACCCACTGCATTTGGACTGGTCGTCCCCAACCTCTACCAACGATTCGGATTGGATAGGCTTCTTCGCTCCACCCTTCCGTTCTACAAGGAATCACGACTACGTTATGCGGTTCAAACCACACTTGATCGGCGCCTCAGAACACACGCTGTCTCTGACGAACATCAGGTCCTCATTCTATGATATCCGCTACATTTCTGGTGCTACTGGCGACTGCCTCTGTCGGGCCGAGGAGAGAGTGACGTTCCGTATGAGACATCTTGAGCCCACTCAAGGCCACGTCAGCATGAATACTGTCTCCGGTGCTCTCAAGGTCCATTGGGTTAGTGGGGATCCGAGCCCGGGGATCGTCGAGTACAAGGCTGCTGGCGATTCCGAATGGTCTGTGAGGCATGCCTCTGTTACAACCTACGACTATGAGGATATGTGTAATCGGGATGGAGATCCGAAGACTTACTACGATCCTGGCTTCTTCTATACAGCGGATTTACCAGCATCATTAGAAGGGGAAATTCGTGTTCGCTTTGGTGGCATTCATCATCGCTCGGAAATCTTCACAGTCACCGCCCCCGTTCCCCCGAGCTCCGATGAGCCCCACAGTGTCGCTCTTTTTGGCGACATGGGGGTTCAGGGCTACTATCGAGGGCCTGATGCAGTAGATGTTCCTAGCGGAAGGTGGGATACCTACTGGGTAGTCGACCATATGCGGTCCAATACAAGGTTGAGGATGGCAGTGCACATTGGTGATGTGTCCTATGCTATGGGGTATGCTCGTATATGGGACTTGTTTGGTACTGCCCTTGAAGGGGTGGCGATGAGGATGCCCTATATGGTGAGTATTGGTAATCACGAGTTTGATCATACTAGTGGAGGCTGGCATCCTTGTTGGGGCAACTTTGGTTCGGACTCTGGTGGGGAGTGTGGTGTCCCGACTAGACACAGATATCAGTTCCCATATTGGTATTACTCCTTCTCGTTTGGTCTCGTTCATTATGTCATGCTTTCTTCTGAGCATGACTGGACTGAAGGCAGCGAGCAATGGGAGTGGCTCGATGAACAACTGGCCAGCGTCGATAGACTTGTAACTCCCTGGGTCGTCGTGACCGCCCACCGTCCCATGTTGGTATCGGCTTACGATCCATCC
>NW_003208905.1:0-1743 GCF_000006405.1 Perkinsus marinus ATCC 50983 | reverse complement strand
CGAAATGTTAGACCGATTACGGGACAACCTATTGCTCGAATCGGATGCCCGTTCGTTGTTTGTTTAGTTCGTTGAGCAAGCAACACATCCGGGCTCATGTCATCTTGCCTCTTCACAGTAGTAATAACCATCATCCAGTGCATCACAATAATACACATCACCAAGATTACCTGAGATAGCGGCCACGATAGCATCCTCCTTCTCGTGCTTCTTCCTCTCAGCATCTTCGGCAGTTTCGTTGTATCTACCACAACGACTACTTATTACACAGGAATGCCTGCCGGCTCACTTCTCCAAATACTGCATCTGATTACCAACCTTCGCCGTATTGTGCCGCTCTCCTTTCCGTACGAATACCTAAGATGATGAACATGCACACAGACCTATTCCTCCGCACAGATGAACTCACTGGCTTGAACCGTGGCCCGGCGAGCAGAGGCCCCTCGTCTTCGTCACTATCACTGCTCGATTCACTCTCGCTTGATTCCTCCTCTTCTTCCTCTTCCTCTAGCTCCACGTCCTCATCATCTTCCGAAGTTGCCCCATCGCGTTCTGAAGAACGGAAGTACTATACAAGGGCTCCATATGTCAGTAATTGATCAAAGCCATCGACCTCAGCCACTGTTTTCTATCATGGAACAAGCTTACTCGCTGCAGCTGCAGCTTCCTCCTCTTCCTTCACTCTCTCCTCAACAGCATGCCTCTGAGGAAAGGACAGGGATTATCGGACAGTTCGGTATGGAGTTCTAAACTTGGAGAATAAAATACTGAAAGTGTTGGACTATGTGAATTTACCCTTCTGAGCTGATAGTGAATATTTTCACACGATGGTAGGAGTATATAAACCTCTGTGATAGTCATTAGCACGTGTAGCAGGCCATGTGCCTTCTTCCCACCCTGCTCACCGATCTGGCGATAAGGGCCGCTCGATTACCCTCGTTATCAGAGTCTTCATCATCCTCATCATCGCCACCTACCCATGAATGACGAATATCCAACTAGCATCCGTCACGCGCCATGAAATTATTCCGGCTGATCTCACCTGTCGTCACCACAGCCGCCTGATGCTTCGCACGCTCAGCTGCCAACTTCCGCTAATACAAAAATCCATCCATCGAATTCGCTAAAAAACCCGGTCTACCGCGCGCGCCAGGAGCTCAGCCCTGCCAGGCCCATCATCATCTGATTCCGAGCCGCTCTCCTCACTATCGGACTCCTCTGTACGTGATACGACCCGAGGAGCTACCGGCTGGGGTCGTCGCGTTGAAGTCACCTCTTCCTCCTTTACCTAGTGGGTCGGACCTTGCTTGGACCTGCTCCACAGTTACGGTCTTACCTCTTGCCTGTCTCGCTGCTCAGCCTCCTCCTGATCCTCCATCTCGTGGACGGCAAACTCGGGCATCTATAGAGAGAATACGGAATCATTTCATTGATCGCCTGCACGCTCACCTTTCCCCGACGATATCGAGCAGGCCTGACTGGCTGGGGATGCTGGATCCCCTTAGTCTTGATGATGGAGTATTGATCAGCGGCCGACATTGGAAGGATGAAAGGCCAGGCCTTAACTGCATAGAATCACGACTCTCTCTCGCCGTGTCACTCCCTCTACCGTCCACAACTATGTCTGAATGGTATCCTAGGGAATCTAGCACCATGCAGACTAAGATTCAGATCATGTCCGCTATGTGGCCATGAAAAAACTCAACACCGATCGAGCAATGAGCCAATATGTGAAACGTAAAT
>NW_003216467.1:0-927 GCF_000006405.1 Perkinsus marinus ATCC 50983 | reverse complement strand
CGCATGAGCTACACAGACCCACTGCTACGTCCGACACAAGCTGTAATACTCACCGACGATCGACGTCTCGAGGAGCCAACCTGTTGGACTGTCGTATCAGCCAGCTTAGGTATCATTATACGCATCATATGGGCGCGACCAAAGACAACTCTATCGAGGTGCTTCAACTCATGTGGAGGATCACCGACTCCTACAGCCTGACACAGACGCATACACAAACAGGGAAACGCTTCTCTACACCACATGATACCTTGCCGTTAATGATGAGCCTTCCTCCAGCCTCAAGAGCACTTGCCGGTACCGACAATTTCAACACTTTGTCGTTGATGTTAGATATGATGCATAACTGCTGCGGTATCGCCAGGCCATGTAGGACGATGTTGCTGCTGTCCGCCGACCCAATAGTAGTATCCTAGCACTCACTTCTAGCCCTCCACGAAGGAGCACAGCAGCTCACCTCGTTAGTTTTCAAGTAGTATAATAGGCACCCCGATAGCATAGGGTCTTCAGAAATGTTCAGCATATACGGCGTATCGTGCGCCACTCCGAAAGCCGTATTGATCTCTTTCGACGACAGTCCCATATCATCCAGTGCTTCCTCCCTAAGCCTCAAAATCTCCTGGGAGGCCGCCAACTGCGTGTCATAAGATTTCTTCAGCTCCTCCACCAAACGCTGTCGCTCATCCAGCTCGATGCTAAGCATGTCGATCTGAGAGCTACTCCGACTCAAGCTTTGAGACTGGAGTTGACTGCGAAGGGCAGATATCTAAAACCAAGCCTGCTGCTGGTGCAACGCCTCAACTGTGTATTCATCGTCCACCTCGTTCTGAAGACTGCTGATCTGCTGGTCCTTGTGATCTACATTAACCTTGGCCACTGTTTTATTTCTTCACAGAGAGCGAAGCGAAGCGTTGATAAAGTTTCTTC
>NW_003208231.1:0-1145 GCF_000006405.1 Perkinsus marinus ATCC 50983 | reverse complement strand
TCTTTCACCTGTCACCAACACTGATGAACATTTTCTGATATCCCTTACATGCTCTCGTTGTTCCTTATTGTTGGCCTTGCCAAAACTAGAAGCCACAGTATTTCCCTTCAAACCGATCGAGGGGTAGTCGCCACCATAAATGTCCGATACGAGCAAATCCAGCGGTGAAAAATCACACTTCTTGCCACACCGCAGAATATCTGATCATCAAAATACCCTCACCGAGAATCGAACCAGCGCGGGGAGAAAAAAAAATATATGCAGCGTTGGCGAGTGTGAAAAAAAGTGAGGAAATTTTGGGAAATCCTCGTTGGTTTCTGTATATTTGTATAACTCTCGAGCTCAACTGTGGAATGCAAACATATATTCCCCCAACACGGAATCGAACCCGCGACCTACCCGCAGGCGTTCTCGAACACTCCGGAGGTAACATATGTCTGGCCATTCCCATCAGCGTCGCTCCGCCTATCGGTGAGCCCCCAACACGATACATCGACCTAATTTGAATCTTTTATCATCGAACCTAAGATACGCCCGACCATTACGTCGGCGAATCCACTCTGTAAAAACTCGTACCGCTCTTCATACTAACCATCAGAAAGGGAAAAATGCTCTCGAATTTTTCCCAATTCACAAATTCCATACGCTCGACGAGCTCGGAATTACTTGGCAATGAGCCTGCCAGATTTACTCCCTGAAATAGAAACCAATAGTCAACCAGCAGAATAACTTCGAGTAACAAAATGAAGCTCAGCTCTGGAAAAATTGCTAAAATAACCGTAAAAATCGCGTTCATTTTTTCCCAGAAAATCACAAAAAAACGTCGTCATTCGAGGGAAAAAAACTAAACATACGTAATATGTAATTTATGTAAAGTATATATACAGCGCGTTTCAGATTGATATGCAAATGTGGATCATTTTCCGAGATTAATGAGAATCGATCTGAAACTATATCGCATAAACAATGTAACAATGGCTATGAACATGTGTTGTGATGAGAGTACCCGTTTGGGGCTGTGATAGCGACAACTTGTTCACTTCCAAAATGCCACACATTTACATATCAAATTGACACATACTGCACACATACATAACCGTTCTGAAATCTTTTTAGTGATATCAGCATCTATAAGATTAACATAT
>NW_003203250.1:0-1065 GCF_000006405.1 Perkinsus marinus ATCC 50983 | reverse complement strand
GATGCTGTCTTTCCACCTTATTGGGATGCTACATACAAAACCCCACACTCAGCAGGATGATAGTTGTCGGCATCAGAACCGCGTCAACATACGAGCGAAAATGGAGAACCCGGGCATCGATCCCGGTGCCTCTCGCTTGCTAAGCGAGCGCTCTACCATTTGAGCTAGTCCCCCTCACAATATTCAAATTCTTTCCATTCCGGAAAGATGGGCTGAGCACCCTCGCCCCTCGAACAATGTTGAAGTGGTCCACGAATGGGTGACGAACATTGTCCAAGGGAGGAGGGGAACCAATAACAGGTCGTGCATCTCGAACTACGATGCTCCTCTAACACTCCTGCTCAGTCTTCAATCATTGCGCTCAATGTGAGCCCAACAAATATCTTATCTCATATACACTTTCCGATGCAGGGACTCGAACCCTGGTCGCGTGGGTGAAAGCCACGAATCCTAACCAGCTAGACTACATCGGAAACTGAAAACATAAAATTATATACAGTTCACAAAAGTGCTGTTCAGTCCACCTGCGTGATTGAGGTAGCAACCGAGATGATTGCAGCATCACCAACAAGGCCGCACTAAGGAACATTTCCCAGGTTCGAAAGGAATCTGGTATATTATTGAGACGCGCCTCTATCATTGGTGACACTTATCTCGAAGGATGATTATATCCTTCATTCATTTTCATATTCCCATGAATTGTGGTATCACCAGTCACCACTAACTGTTGTGCTAAATGGAGGTGGTATAACACACAGTTTCCCTCTATCATATGGTGCGTCTACAAGCATTGTGACCAGCCCAATCAGTCACCACGCAACAAATTTACGATTGTACCACTCCCTCCCGAACAAGTCCGTAAGGGTTCATGATGCTGTCTTTCCACCTTATTGGGATGCTACATACAAAACCCCACACTCAGCAGGATGATAGTTGTCGGCATCAGAACCGCGTCAACATACGAGCGAAAATGGAGAACCCGGGCATCGATCCCGGTGCCTCTCGCTTGCTAAGCGAGCGCTCTACCATTTGAGCTAGTCCCCCTCACAATATTCAAATTCTTCC
>NW_003207635.1:0-1606 GCF_000006405.1 Perkinsus marinus ATCC 50983 | reverse complement strand
AAACGGTCGGTGGCCGGCACGGCGCCCAAGGTGAACATATCAGTGCAAGGGACATTAATGCTGCACGGTTTACCACCGGAAGTAGTGGCAAAACGTGTAGAGGGTTGGTCCGAAAAACTTCAGTGTGAGGTTTAGTTCAGAAAGGAGTGTATCCTATGGTTTCAGGGTAGTTCACCCGCGCCCAAGTCAAGTACTTCGTATTCAGTAGAAGGTTCTGGTATGATGAACTCTGGTAAGCTGACACGTAACTCCAGTATCCCTATGAGCTCCATCCCCAGTGAGTAGGCCACTCTGCTGTAACAGCACGCATGTACAAATTTATGATTTTTAAAACTTTATGTCCTGCTTAATGTGATTATGTTGGAAGTGATGGCAGTTTAGGCAGGCGATTGGAGTCTATTGTGAAACCGGATAATTCGATGACCAACCCGAGTAGATGCATGCAACACTCAACAATACATTCCACACGAGAGGCTCCGTTACCGATACCACTAGGTTTCAACTTGATTTTGATGATGACGAAGCTCAGCAGGTAAGGAGAGTCCTCGAGCTGTGTGATACGAAGGGAAAGCGTGGAGCATCAAGGCTACTGTGAACATCTCAAGCTCCTAGTAAAAGACCTGGCTAGGGGGGGGGGGTACGTGAAATGAAGTGGAGGAGGATGTAAGCCTAGATGAGGTAAGAATCTCGATCTAGAAGAATAATATAAGAGGCTTATCTGAAGTTATGTAATGTATATAGTCCTTTCTTAATAGTGTTCTATAGGGCGGTAAGGGACTCCCTTTAGTGTGAGAACCTGCAATAATGTGGATCGAGCGACAGGGCGTGTCAGGTTGATTATACTCTGTGCATAACGTATATTAACTGGGCATGTTGTTGGTTACCATTCGGGTCGTATTTTTAAATATCGGCCTTCGAATGGTCCCACCCAAAGTGGCTGAGCGGAGATATTCTATCGTGCTTGAGCGTTGACCATTTGTGACGATACTTAATACGCTTTAGTTCAGTAAACGGCCCGGCACGAGCTTCCTTCACCATATAGATGCTTTTCGTAGTACTGAAGTTATCATTGTCGTAGTCGGTGTGGGTCAGCTACCACTTTAGTTCTATCTCTTTTCCCCCAATAACCATCCGTCGCCATTGGGCCCTTTAAACTTACTCAGTGGTTCTTCTGCATTGTGCCTGTAGCTGTTGTCAAGGTCATTAGTGTGGAAGCCAACTCAAGTGAGTGCTGCTGCTGCTGTGGCTCTGGCGGTTCCCTATCTAGATATCCTATTTAGGTAAAGCGCCAAGAGAGATGTGGCCTTTTCCTACATTCGCAAGTCCTCTGAGGCGTTATGGTTGCTATCATGGCCAATCACTCTGTTCTATTGCTGTAAATACTAAGGCAATAGGATCCTATACTACGCTGATAATAGTTTCCCAGTTGGATGATGATGGGTTCATCGATTATCCGTTCCCTAATAGGAGATGGATCCCAGCATTTAACGTCACTGGTTATACCGTACATGTAGGTGGTCATGGAGAATCGATGACGGTAATAAGTAGGATTTATATATCTATATCAGCAGCCTATTACAGGTTGGATGCTACCTGATAATTTGAG
>NW_003209466.1:0-971 GCF_000006405.1 Perkinsus marinus ATCC 50983 | reverse complement strand
TTTTTTATCGGGCGTGTGGTGTAGAGGTATCACGTCTGCTTCGCATGCAGAAGGTCCCGAGTTCAATTCTCGGCACGTCCATAACGTAGGGTGAATTGTCTATGTGAGAGAAGCAGTTATTTGTCCCGGAAGGCGGCGTAACTTACTTTTTCACCGGGCGTGTGGTGTAGAGGTATCACGTTTGCTTTGCATGCAGAAGGCCCCGAGTTCAATTCTCGGCACGTCCATAGCTTAAGGTGAGTTGTCTATCTGAGAGAAGCAGTTATTTGTCCCGGAAGGCGGCGTATCTTACTTTTTCATCGGGCGTGTGGTGTAGAGGTATCACGTCTGCTTCGCATGCAGAAGGTCCCGAGTTCAATTCTCGGCACGTCCATAACGTAGGGTGAATTGTCTATGTGAGAGAAGCAGTTACTTGTCCCGGAAGGCGGCGTAACTTACTTTTTCACCGGGCGTGTGATGTAGAGGTATCACGTCTGCTTTGCATGCAGAAGGTCCCAAGTTCAATTCTCGGCACGTCCATAGCTTAAGGTGAGTTGTCTATCTGAGAGACGCAGTTATTTGTCCCGGAAGGCGGCGTAACTCACTTTTTCATCGGGCGTGTGGTGTAGAGGTATCACGTCTGCTTTGCATGCAGAAGGCCCCGAGTTCAATTTTCGGCACGTCCATAGCTTAAGGTGAGTTGTCTATCTGAGAGAAGCAGTTATTCGTCCCGGAAGGCGGCGTACCGTATTTTTTTATTGGGCGTGTGGTGTAGAGGTATCACGTCTGCTTCGCATGCAGAAGGTCCCGAGTTCAATTCTCGGCACGTCCATAGCTTAAGGTGAGTTGTCCATCTGAGAGACGCAGTTATTTGTCCCGGAAGGCGGCGTAACTCACTTTTTCATCGGGCGTGTGGTGTAGAGGTATCACGTCTGCTTTGCATGCAGAAGGCCCCGAGTTCAATTCTCGGCACGTCCATAGCTTAAGGTGAG
>NW_003199828.1:0-1934 GCF_000006405.1 Perkinsus marinus ATCC 50983 | reverse complement strand
TGAGCCGAGGGTTCTGGTTACTACCAGTCGCAATCCCAGCTCGAGGTAGGGGGCTCGCCGACTGCGGCTGGTGATGATGATGATGGCGGATCAGGTTGGGGAAGTTCGTGAAGGAGGTGAGGCTGCTCATACCCAACAGTCAGCGGATCAACCGAGGCACGTACGTTATGAAGGACTTGGTGGACTTGTGCAGGAAGAACGACATCAGCGATATGGTGGGGAAGTGAGGATAGGCAGTTTATCGTATCGTTGATGGCTGCAGGTTATTGTACATGAGCACCGAGGTCAGCCGGATGGACTCATCGTCTCGCATCTACCTTACGGCCCTACGGCTTACTTCGGCCTCTCGGACGTGGTAATAACAACATAAACTCTTAACGGGAATACATATTACACTATCACTGCTGTTTCTTAATTTGCTACCACTCCTACTTGAAGTTTACTCTGGCGGTAGGCTGCGGCATTGATCGTTTTGCTATAATCTCGCGAAGCTTTCACCCATCGCTATAAGTATCTGAGCGCCGTTACTTACTCCCCTCAAGTGCCACTGTCAGCAGTAACGGTATTTCCCGAGTTCTCTCGCTGTTGCTATAGCTAGCAGTCTCAAATCACGACCGAGGAAAGTTGTCGTAGGTATTGCGACATGATCTTCCGGAAAAGCCGCCGAATATGCCCGAGACGTATCCCCATCTCATCTTCCACAATTTCGGTGGGAATATCGGTAATAGATTTGGGTAGTAGACTATTTCGCCTGATAGATATAGCTTAAGGTACCCGAGTACAGACAGTCCTATCGGCACTGTTCCCCCCGTCCAAGCCCGATAGTAAGAATAGCCGTCGTGCGGGATCGAACCTGTGCGGGTCGGTGGTATGTGGGTTTCTGCTAGGCACACGAACTATCACATTCGCCAATGACGGTGGTGACTGCATCGGCTTCCGTCATCACACTTTCGAAAAGCCCACCAAGGCCACTAAGAATAGAGCTGATGTCAAGGCGGAAGATGTGAAGCTATATGAACAGGTGAACACCTCAGCTTGTGATGTAGCGGCTAGCCCTATCACGACATTCAGGGTCCTCGGTTCAACATGCAACTCTATCGTCTCGAGCTGGGCACTCTGGATATGCCTGATGTGAAGACGGAATGGGTGCTCAGACCGCACTTCAACAATCAGCGCTCGGTAGGCTCTGGAGATTGGGGTGTGGCAGTTATGATATGTTTTTATAGATCCTGGCTGGCCAAGCTATAGTGGACGAGTGAATGTAGTCCTTCAGTTTATACGCCGGCTATACTGTCCATAACGTTTCTATCCGTACCCGCGTCAGCTCAGTGCCGCAGTGGGAGATGGGAATGAGGGTGTGTGGTTAGTGCCTGTTAGAAAAGCCACTGGCCGGGATCGAACCAGGGATCTCTTGGATGAGAGTCGCGCTTGCCATTCTGATCGATTGTACTCTTCTACTAGCAGTAATTGGTCGTGGCCTCGACGAGGGCTCAAGCTGCGGCCCTTCCACGTAGCCTTTGGTACACGTTGGATGGTACGGTGAGATCGATGGGCTGGTACTCAGTCGCAGTTTAATAACTTTACCAAAATTTTTACTTCATCGTTGCCACCGCTCGAGTTGTCTCTGCTGCCTGAGGGCCAACTACAAGACGTACAACAACAGGAGCTGCAGGCGACGATGGTGCCAGCGGAAGGCTTTACGAACGTAGTTATCTCTACGGGCTGATGATGAGTCATGGACCTCTTCTCAGGGTGGGTTCTATCAAGCTAGTTCGAACCTGCTTTTCTCCACCGCGGCAGTGCCTATTGAATCCGAAGAAACGCCCATAATGGAAAGTCCTGTCCCTGTACCGCTATCCCTGAATCCAAACATTGCCATTGAAGCCCGCAAATACTCTAATACGTTGGCGGTTGATTTAGTAGCACAGGAAGAC
>NW_003203681.1:0-1074 GCF_000006405.1 Perkinsus marinus ATCC 50983 | reverse complement strand
TCTGCTTCATCCAAGTCTCCCGAGGCGAAGCTCTCATTGCCTTTTATTTCTCAGCCTCACACATGGCGTGCCTTTCTGCTGCCGACATAGCCTCAACTCGTTCGGAAGACAGACTCTGGTCGATTGCCAATGGAGCCTCTGCAGGTGCTACGCTGAAATGGAGCTGCTGTGCCTCCACGAGATACTCTGCCCAAATATTCTTTCCAAAGGGTCGCATCAATCGTCTCATGTTATGCTATCGGAGCGACTCATCCGACTATGATAAACGATGGTCTGGATTACCTCTCCTCCGTGTTGGTTACCTTAACGTCCACCGCATCGCACGCAGCTTCGACATTGAACCTGACCATTTTAGATCCCATTCCGATTGAGACCTGCAGAAGCAGAATAGACATACTCTGTAGCGCACGAACACCGCATCTTCAATGGGGAACTAGGTAGGGCATAGAGGTTACTCGAAAGCCGAGACAAAACCTCGGCGATCGAGACTAAGTAGGATCATCGCTAGCTCATTCTGTCGAACTTAAGAAGTGTGATCATGATCAAGATTCATGATCTGCAGCTAGACTCTACTGGGATCGGAGCCGTCTTCATGTTCATGTGACTCACTATGACGCAATACAATGATACGAAACTGCTAAGATTGAATCCGCTTCAAGCGAGAAGACTCTTCGGAAGAAACATTCATCACAAAGTCCCAATGGAGTTGATAGCGGATGGTTGAGACTGAGACCGTAACAGCAACAGTGGGGATGATATCTTGTAGCACCATTAGTGACTCACGCAAGCATCATTCCAAAACTCCGAACGTGTCCGCTGGAGTCCGCATATTATCAAATTCGTCGTCCTCCTCCAGGCTAGTCATCTCGACCGTCCCCTCCCTACCCAAACAATAGATCATATCCCGCAGCTGAGAGCAATCCCTCACCATGAAAAGCTCTCAGCAAGAACTTCTTGCTCTCTTCTTGCCAAGAAGAGAGCTCACACCTCTCAGAGGCGCCTGGCATGTCAAGATCACTGCCACGTATGAAGACCACCTTCGACTGTCACCACTGGTGAAGTCTTCTTAGAAGA
>NW_003215194.1:0-945 GCF_000006405.1 Perkinsus marinus ATCC 50983 | reverse complement strand
TCTATCCGAGCTCAATCCGCTGATGACATCACCAATTTCGATGATATACTAGATGAATGGCGTAAAGACTATCACCCCCTTACATTGGATCAAGTGTTAGGACCTCCTATTGGCCGGAAGTCTGAGGATTCGTCGTTCTTCAAGAACCCGTCAAAGACCCAATCGTTTTCAAGCCAAGGACAACCGCAGGAGGCAAAAAATGAGACCAAGCCATGTCGTTACTTCAACCGTACCGGTAACTGCAAGCATGGTGACAAATGCAAGTATTCCCAGTCCCAAAGATGACTGTCAACCTACCGAGTCCAAGAAGCTCGTCAAAGCCGAAGATAATGCCAGTGAACGTCAAACCATCTCGTGGAGTCTGTCGTGAATTTCAACAGCAAGACAAATGCTCTTATGGAGCATCTTGCAAATTTAGTCATGATGACCCACCTTTACGCCGATCTGAACGTCTTCAGGGACAAGCCGAATATAAGAAAGTTCCAGCGTTGCTGTCGTCTCTGCTGAGTTCAAGCCTGAACGTGATCCGGCGGAACTTCCTTTAGTCTGCGCATCTGTAAATGTTGCGGGAGGGCAAGTTGCGCTGCCTACCACCGACGACAATGACGACTTACGCTGCGTTGAAGCGCAAATCTGTTTGGACTCAGGCAGTCAAGTGAATTTGGTTTCAAGATCGTTTGTCGATCATCATGGTCTGGTTGGTACTCCTCAAGATAAGCCGTTCAGTCTGCGAGGTATAACCGGTGACAGTCTCACAGTAGAAGATGTAGTAGTATTACGAGTATCTCTGGGTAACTTGTACTCTGACGTGAGGTTTGGTATTGGTATATTCCTTGCCTCACGGTGCCGACTTACTCCTTAACCATGAATCCTCACAGAAACTACGGGTTCCGCCAGCTCCACACTGCGAAAATAAAAGCTGGAAAGAGATCGACCGGATCATCT
>NW_003211993.1:0-1018 GCF_000006405.1 Perkinsus marinus ATCC 50983 | reverse complement strand
CAATGGCACGAAAAGGAGGGTAACTCAAAAGTTGCCGTCCGTGTCATGGACTCCATGAGCACTGTTATCGTTCGTTTAAGCTGTATGTATATATCTTCAGAGGACCGAGCACGATGCCGAGAGACATGCTAAGGACTAATTATTGAGCAGCAGCTGGACTTGCAGTCACATTATGGAACACGAGGGTTACCGAGGGGTTCCCAATGGGAAGCGAGCGAACATTTGGCAACAAATATCAACCAACCCTCCTCTCGCCATCCAATAAACTTCCATGATGGTGCAGCACTCTATGCCTCGTCAAAGATCCGTGTATAAAGACCGCGCTCATTAAGATGATGACCGCAACTCGTGTTTCCTTCAAACCAGGGAGTCAGGAAATTTCTCCCTCTCCTCGCTCCTCACCTGCAAAGATCCGAGTCAGCTCTCAGTCTCCTGGAATGAAGTAATTCCGGTCCGTGGCATAGAGCGCGTTGGAAACGGGTGTAAGGATTTCAAATTTCGTCTCACGGACATTCGTCTGGAGTTGAATAAATCGAATATGAGATTCAGCGATGTATTACAATTCCTCACGCTGCGAAGCCGTCCCTAAGATTCCGCTGAAAACTGACACGAGAGTATCCGAAACGACCGGGGCGAGTGATTGACCTGGATAGGCATCCAGCAATTTACTTATACGTTGTTATGGCTTGTGACAGCTGGATCTATGCAAAGTTGCTCCCATGATATGCCTACTTCCTTGTTCACCTAACTATAGCATCACTCAATAATAGCGAAGCAGTGTAGCCGGTATTCTCAGCCTTTCCTCCTATGATCCGCTTTGCTCTCTTTTCCATCGTCCTTTGGCAGGCAGCTGCCGATGACCACAAGCCGTCTGAAGAGAGCATCTTGCCAACGAAGCCTCCACAGCCACCGACTGACAACGGCGATCATGAGGATTTCTTTCAAATGCTTCATTACCTATTCCACCACGGTATGGGTGGTGTCCATAGCGAGGCCGCGGACTTCATGCCGAGTGCCG
>NW_003207479.1:0-1270 GCF_000006405.1 Perkinsus marinus ATCC 50983 | reverse complement strand
ATGGAAGTATATCACATAGGCAATGTAAACATTGCTATGAACATGTTATGTGATAAAAACAACCTTTCGAGACTATGATAGCGACAAGTTGTTCACTATCATTATCCCGAAATACAAAACGCACAATTTTCACATTTGCATATTTATCTGGCACGCATTGTATTTCGGGTTTTTTACTCGTTAACGTCCTCACTCTAATGTCAACTGTGGGAGATCCGCACCCGAAGAGGAGGGGTCAGTACCAATCCTATCCCAAATCAACCCGAGCACAAGTCGTCCAAGCAGCTCGGGATGGCAATGCTTGGCTGGAAGTCGCCCGCGCGCTGGGGGTGAAGATAAGCACCGCTCGCACTTGGGTGAAGTCGGGCAGGACGAATTCCTTGGCAAAGGGCGGCAGAGTCGCCGAGCGAAAACGGAAAATTTCTGAGTACGGAGATTTCATTTTTGAAGTGTTAAGGAGATCCCCAATTACTCGGTTCACGGAGATAGGAAGGCTGTTACGGCAGCGGTTCAATTTCGAGATAAGCCCAACTAGTATTTCGAGATATGTGAGGGAGGATGCGAAATTCCAGGAGGTGAGACAATCGTAACTTGGCAATATGAGTTCAATGTGGAATTTTGTCTCGGCGTACTTGCAGAAGTTGCCTATGAGTGAGCGTAGAAGCTTGGAACGAATTGGACCATTGTGCAGTGTCGGTATCGCATACTCAACACTCAAAGCTTATCCATATAAAACTTGGAAGCATAGCAAACTTCTTTCTGGTTACTACAGTTCAAATCTCACGACCCTATTATAAGACTCTCATTGAAGGGAATATACTTCATGCAGAGCATATGCTGCATATATAGCATATAGCAGAGTATATGCTCTGCTGATTTCGGATGTGCTTCCGAATAAGCTCGAGTTGTTTAATGGAATTGAGCCCCGTGCTCACGATAGCTCGGGCTTAAATTGAACCCATCGAATTAATCGTCTAATCGATAGTCCATGATAGGATCGCGAGAGTGTATGACTAAGTACTTTCAGATAATGAAGCAACGTCAGAATCGGCGGTCTAAACACCAAGAGCCTGCACGCGCGAAACAATGTGCTCCCTTAGTAGGATCATCTTCCACCTGAGCTAACGTTTCGTATCCCTCGATAGATTCGCCCTAGATGGGGGTACATGTACTCTCAGGAACCACGGCGGACCACCGGTGAGCTCGTGAGATCGGGTCCGATCCAATCAAGCGGTCGCTTTGATCGTCTTCCGCGTCATATCGAGGCGCC
>NW_003215746.1:2972-6113 GCF_000006405.1 Perkinsus marinus ATCC 50983 | reverse complement strand
AAATCAATGAGCCCACTGCTAACACAACAACAACACTGCTTTGTACCATGCAGTACCGCTAACAGCACGAGTCATGTGTGAATAGAAAAACTATACATCTCGAATTGCATGCCTTTCAAAGCCACACGACGATGCGTTTCCTCATCATCAAAGTTATCAATCATGACCTCACCCATGACAGCGACATACCACTCGTCTGTGACAACCATCGATACGACACCAAAGCTGTTGAAGACATCGCTAGTGAGCAATACACTAGCCGATATGAAATCAACCACCACAACAGCGAACGATGCCGTGGGCGTTGCTGACAGCCTCGTTGAATCGTCAAGTTGTTGACAGACACATGCTAATCCATCTGAGCCTTCGGGTAGGAAACTCATCTGAACAGCACCTCGCAAACGCATAGTTAACATTTTCCCCTTAGGCTCATCGTTATGCATCCGACGATAATAGCATTCAACTTCTCCCGAGCTCGGGTATTGCAGCAGTTGGATTCTCCCGATGCTATCGTGACTCAATGCAACATCAGCAACAGTAGTGTTGACCCTTGCCAGATCAAAAACGAACTGCCACTCGCTCCCTCGTGCTTTGTACATACGATGGTCGTCCGCAGACAACAGCACCAGGTCTTCACCTAGTGACCAGACGCCTCCGATTTTACGGCAATTAGGAGGGGGTCGAATTAGCTCAGAAAAATTAGTATGTAGTGATGCTCGAAAAAGGCGATTGCCGTATATCGAAACGTAGTAGAAGTAATGAGAATGAAAACACACTAATGATGGTGTATGAATAACTTCACCACAACTTGGTAATAGTGTTCGTGTGATCGGTACTTTTTCTATCGTGTGAATTCCCGTAGGGTCGTCCGGTGAGCAAACAACTCCGATAGATTTCCCATCGCTCAGTTTGAAGAGATAGGGCATAGGGGCGGGAAAGGTGGAGTTTAACGATATCTTTTCGTTAACCAAGTTTATGTTTTTAGGCATCCGCTGACGTAAAAATGCCAGTATTGATTCCTTCACATCATCGCATATGTTTTCCATAGACCACAAGCGGTGAAGTTGCAGCATAAAAGTTTGACTATAAGTCTTCGACACCGACACGGACATTTCCAAAACTGTGTGTCGTCGAGTTGTCTCGAAGTGCTACTACTGATGACGCAACAGACGATTGCATTCCGAAATTCGGAAATGCTGATGTTAGTCACAAACACGAGTAACTGAAGGCATTCGAGAAACGTTACTGGTGATCGAATGCATCTGACTTCGACAACCGTGTGAAGGGTAAATTGAGTTTTGCAAGTTTTGGTCGATTTACAAGACTTCATCCTAACTGATGCATCAGTACTGCGAATGGGTGTTTTCATCATGTTGTCTGCTATATTAACAGCAACAATGAGATAAAGGCGATAGTTTATCATCATATGTGTGTTCATTAAGATTAGTCTATTTGAGCTTCGCTCACTGAGCGAATCGGATGAAAATCGATCATCAGGGCGAGCGCTACTCGCTCATGGCACGCGTGTCACTTGTGCTGCGTTTCGAACTCACACATCTCTTACGAGTGGCAATCTATGAACTGTTAAAGGGCAAGTCATGTGGTTGCCCTATACGATGACTATCAATGCATCTGACCTTCGGAAAAGTCGGTATGAAAAAAAATGAGTTAAATCGTCGCTGAGTTGACGTTCCTGTCTCTGTGTGGGATACACCACCAACGCTCAAAGCCGTCTAGCACCACAAGGCCCTCTAAAACGAACTACTCTATTTCTCTACATTCACGATGCCGTACTGTTACGTTTTCCCGAGTTTGCTTTCTTCGATTGATCATTATCTAATCGCTAAGTCCTTCCACACGGCGTTCACGTGAGTAAATCGCCCTCACGCGCCGCGCACGCATATTCCTACAAAGTTCATCATCATCGTGTAGTTTTTCCACCTTATTTTTTCCTCACCTTTTATATGTCGAAAGCAAGCAATACTGTCCGAGGTGTATTCGAGCCTCCACCGAAACCGTATTCCTGGACTGACCGCTCAGGCAATGTCTACCACTACTTCGAACGGCCTCTCCTAAATGCTTGTGGATTCATTCTACTGCAAGAGTTCTGCGAACGCCTCGCTTTTTACGGTATCATACCAAATCTTCAGCTTTTCCTCAAGGAGTACCTAGGCTACACTGATAGCGCCGCCGACTCCTACGTCTCGATCTTCAACGCCGTACTGTACATAACCCCACTTTTCGCCGGTATCATCGCTGACACACTGTTAGGTGTATACCTCACCATTGTCACCTTCTCTTCCCTATACATGATCGGGCTGGTTCTGCTAACTTTATCGGCCATCAAGTCGATCAGTCAAGCCTGGATGGTCCATCTCTCTCTGCTGGTGTTGATAACAGTGGGAGCCGGTGGCATCAAGGCTTGTGTTAACGTCATGGGCGCACAGCAGATGCATCCTGAACACCACAAGGCTGATATCACTCGCTTTTTCACTTACTTTTATGCCTCGATCAACTTGGGTGGTATTATAGGTTGCATTGCCGCGCCTATTATTGTACAAGAACTGTCCTTCGCGGCGAGTTTTGTATTCCCACTCATTTTTTTCGTCATTGCCACAACGATCTTCGTGGTCGGCGACTTCCTCCACCGCTATGTTAAAGCCAAGCCTCAAGGCTCAGCCGTCCTGCAAGTTGGTAAAGTGGCGATTTACTCTGTGTTTAAATGCTCATTAGAGAAAAACAAAAAGAGTAAAGGCGGCAGATTCGAAGATGAGTTCATTGAAGACGCCCGAGTATTTTTCCGACTCATACCACTCTTCGTTCTCATCGTCCCCTTCGTTATGGCCTATAACAACATGACCACAACTTTCCTCACACAAGGCCTTAAGATGGATCGCAACACCTTCGGGTGGAACATGCCTGCTGCCCTAATGCAGAACGTGGATCCTATAGCGGTTATTGCGACTTCAGTCATCGTAGATAGTGTGGTTTTCCCTTTCCTTAGAAAGCGTAATATAATGCCATCAGCATTAGTTCGCTTTTGCATTGGTTCTCTCTTTGCCGCTTTAGCGTTGGTCTGTGCGCTAATTGTGGAGTATGTGGTCATGTCGCATCACCGTTCACGATATCTATTTGGTGGCA
>NW_003215746.1:1679-2872 GCF_000006405.1 Perkinsus marinus ATCC 50983 | reverse complement strand
ATCTTCATGTCGGTAGTCAACACCCGAATCAATGACCGCAACAACGACCTCTCGAAGTGTACGCTCCTCAATCGCCTTCCACGCTTCATCCATGCCGATTAACTCTAAATTCCATTGCTTCGAGGCAAACTTGTCATTCACATCGCTCAAGCCAGTGAGAGAGGTCCGCAGAGCGTCGATGGTCATAGGAGTAGTGCGTTCAAGTGCCACCACATAGTTGGGCTCACACAACACTTCCATATTCAAAGTCTCCGCGGCATACGTCAAATACTGACAAAGCTGTTGTCGAGTAGCACCACAGTTCCTCGAGGCCGTATCAACGATCTGCACGCCCACTACGAGCATAGTCTCCACGGCAACCTCGTTGGAAAGGCAGTTCATCACGGACTCCTCAGATGAGGTTAACCGTCTAGGGCCAAGGCGACCAGCCAACATATCAGGAATAGATCGAATGTCAACAAACGGTGAAGTCGACTGCAGTGCTGCTATCGATGATGATGACGAAGTTGTCGTACTGATGGACACTATGGTGCGGTCATCAGCAATCTCGGCCTTCAAGACGACTAGGAACAGCGCTGAGAGGAGAAGAAGTAGTTGTAGCATTGGAAAGGAATGACCAACTGGTTCATCTAGAACTTCCGAAATTGAAGCACTCACTCGACACACCTGCACGGCGAATAATGAGCGTAATCAAAAGTCTCGGAAAGGTGAATTCCAACATCACATTGACAGCGGCCGCAATGATCATTGACCCTAGATATACTAATCATACTATAATTCCGTGCTCAATTTCACTGCACTCGTAGGAAATAGTGTTCGATCATTCCCATGCGATAAGATGGTCAAGACGATATTGGAAAAGCAGAAAGTCAACTTCCAAGTTGGGTGGTAGACCATCTTGCACCTTCATCTTATATGGAATGTTCCCAAGAAGAGGAGTATAAACTCTCTTTGGACCCAGAGGCCGTAGCGGTGCCTATAGTATGGGCGTCTGCCCTCTGTAAGGAGTGTTGATCATCATCGATTATTCCGCGGCTCATGCTTGTTGGACTATCGCTACTTGTGACCAGTGGCGGGAGATGGATGAATGCCGAGTTCGTCACCCCGACGACGTGGTAGTATGACAATTAACACTTCTTTACACTGTAGTGATGTAGTGTGGAAACGTATGGTAATAATGTGCGTTCGAAATG
>NW_003215746.1:0-1579 GCF_000006405.1 Perkinsus marinus ATCC 50983 | reverse complement strand
CCAGCAAGAAGATCTCAGCCGGGAGTAGATCTCCAACACGGGCATCACTATCCTTCAGAGCTCTTCACCAGCCTCTCGAGAGATATCCTCGAATGAGGCTCTCATAGACTGCCTTGTACTGATCGGATAGACGGCGAAACAGGGGTCTGGCATAGGACCGGTGCACGATGGTGGGACTCTTGGGCTCGGGAATGGATAGCTCGGAATAATGGGTCTGCAGGGTAGTATCCTTGGGCGCATTGCTCGGTAAGAAGTGCAGTTGTATACCATAGGATCCAGATTCAGCACTGCCAAATTGTCGCTTGCTTCTCCTGGCAAGGTTCGCAAGCCAAAGGCGTAACTCATCGGCAATGGTAGGCTCGAGCTGAGTCTCGAAGGCAATGACAGCTGGATCTGGTTGCACCGCCACCGAAGTTGTGCAAGTTGTTTCCTTGAAGGTATCGTCGACATTGAGGAGGCTGTTCACATCATAGATGAACTCGGTTGACAAGGCCAGTTGATCAGCAGGTAGCGATGAGAACAACAGCTTGCCTGTAGCAGTAGTGACCTTCGACGCTCCAAATACCCGTAAATCCCAAGCTTGAATCAAGTCACGCCCAATAAGCAAGAAGGGCTGTCTGGTGACCGACTCTAGTACACGGACGGAGACAATATCATCAATAACAGGCGAGTTATCTAGATCTCTCAACACGACCGGTACTTCTAGTGCTTGGTGAACATCCCGGAGCTCGCCATCCCCCAGCTTGACGGTATGGGATATCTGGCAGAGGCTTGAAGTCTCTAAGCCCCACGTCGAAAGAGTAGCACAAACAGAAGAGCAGAGTAAGTAGCTGAATCCGGCACCACAGTCGACTATAGCCGCTATGTCAAATTCGTCTGCTACCCGATTCGGGTAACCCGAAGTTTGAGGCAGAGTTCAGGTAGGGGTCTTTGACTAGAGCGAGCGGCATGTACACAATCAACGGAACCGGCATCGTCACATGGCTGCATGACAGAGTCAGACATTGCATGGGGAAGGTGGAAGTCTTCGTGGCCTCTCGTCAACTGCTCGTCTTCCCCAATGGGCCTATGCGGGCCAGCCTGTGGGGCGAAGTCAAAGCAGCCACTCGAAACCACTCGGATTCCGGCAGGATCCCCAGCAGCAGCAAGAGGTCTTAAGGGTAGCAGCGAGTCGTCAGAATCAGATTGGGCCCCGCCGTCTATTGAAATGTCCAAATAGGGTGGTCGTTGTAGGGGTGGTAATGGATTGGTGGGAACTCGTAGTGGTGGTTCAAGTCGTGGTCTTTTGTCACCGATCTCGTTGGTGTCTTCGTCCACGTCACCACGCTTACGTATGATTCTAGCAACATGAACAGTGTTCATATCTGAGGTATCATCGTCAGACAGAATCTCAGGACTTACACCGTCGATAGAATCACGGTATTTAACCAAATCGCTGTAGAGGTCACACCTTGTGCCGGCATCAGCAGGGTTCTCGGCAGAGGCCACATAGTGAATTTCAAACTGGCGTCTTCCCATAAGGTAATGAATAAGGTCGATAGCTCGTTGAAGTAGAGTCGATTGCTTACCAGAAGTGCAG
>NW_003206836.1:0-1026 GCF_000006405.1 Perkinsus marinus ATCC 50983 | reverse complement strand
CACACCACAAGACCTCGCCAAATAGCAAGACCCATCAGATCAACGATAGCACGGAGAGACAGCCCGTCAATGGTCAACCGTTCAAGCATACAAATTGGGAAGCGATCTTTAGACGCATCGAATCACGTCAGCAATAATACCGAGGTAAACTATGCAGAACATCAAAAGGGCAACTCTGAACACCCCAACATCACAACAGTGCGATAGACAAGTGACACAACTGAACACAAGATGTGTGGGGAGAAAACATAAGTGAACTTTACTGCTAAGTAATAGTACAAATGATCTTATACGATCTACTGGTAATACAAGGTCGTCGAAAGTCTGTTGAAATGCGATGATATGGATTTGAGGCCATTCCTCAACACACTTTGAATGACATGAAAAAAGGTTACAGCAAAAACCGAGGTTTCATAGCCCTTGGGTGAGCTATGAATAGTATATGCTTGTCAACGGAATATCATTATCAAAAACTTCATCTCTCGCACGTTCAAGTCGGTTAGCAATACAAAGATGCTGACCACTGGTGTAGGCAACACAATCGCCCTCATACAGGAGCCTAGTTCGGAGATCCTCATCAATCTCGCAGTCCTCAGAAGTAATAGAGTCAGCATTGCTACGTTGACAACAACGCTTCGTTGAACGAAAGGTACTTCCTGATGAATTCGACGACTCCGATCGTGGACGACGGTTTCTGATAAAAACGATATACCACGATAACAGAAACTCATCCTACCTAGGAGCCGGTGGCTCATGATCGCTATTGGATTCATCACAACTCAGCTGATCACAATCCTCAACTGCACGCCTTTTAATAGCGCCCAATAGATTCACACTGATTGGCTTCTCATCCATCTTGGGTACACAACAGATCAGGGCCTTGTCCAGCTGATCGGGCTCAACAGAGTCTTTGACGATTTCTACAGTACTTTCAATATCAGGTTCATCGACAGTTAAAATCATTACGAGACACAACGGTACGAAGAATGTGGCGTGAAACTCTACAAGGAGCTCTACACTATGCGT
>NW_003202372.1:0-1067 GCF_000006405.1 Perkinsus marinus ATCC 50983 | reverse complement strand
TGACCAACGGTTCGCATATGGTCCAGTTTGCCTAGCTTCCGGAGGGATTTGCACTACCTGGTTTCCGTAGCTATCTACATCCTCCAGCCAAATCTACCACTGTGCCCAAAGTCACCCTTACGAGGGCTGAGTCGAGAATCGAACTCGAGACCTCTCGCACCCGAAGCGAGAATCATACCACTAGACCACACAGCCATCATACCATTAAGCCTCACAAGTTGGTTCCCGAACGTCGCTCATAACATGACCATTCTCTATTGTTATCTACCACGGCTTTCGGCGGGCAACCGTTGTCAGCTGGATGTTTTGACAGATCGGTGCAGAGAAACCTCCGAGGTTGTGATTGGTGACACAGTGGCCTGTGAATGAGAGGAAGAGTGATAGTTTATATTCTTTTGTACAACTCCCGGTGTCACCAGTCACCAACAGTGATCTTTCCCAACACATCTCCTCAATGCAGTTTTCAGTTGTAGTTAATTTGTGGCTGGCATCATCCAGGTTACACAGGAACAGAATTCTTCGTGAACTTCACACGGATTTCCTTTGCACGAGGCGACCTCGAACTCTACGAACAACAGCCCACATTGGGCAGGGTAAGAGGAGTCTGGCAATCGAGCAAAGAGCTCGGAATTGAGTCGATTGCATTTCAGAAGCCGAACGCTCAACGCAGGTCAGGAATTTCACACGAATGGATTTCTTACAAAGCGAGTAAAAAGTTGATGTGAACTTAATCACTTTGATAGTGCAATGAGTAAGCCAAACTAGTGGTCGATGCAGGGCTCGAACCTGCGACCCTCGCGTTATTAGCACGATGCTCTAACCGACTGAGCTAAACGACCAACTCAACATCGAAGTTCACCCGTGACAACGAAATTCACCCGTGATGCGCAGGGAATTCACTGATAGATAATTTGACTCATACCACACCAATCGGAACGTACTTGAAATCAGAGAATAGCACTTTATGCACGCTATATTTCGATGGACCCCCTCGGGGGTATCCGATAAAATTGGAACGATACAGAGAAGATTAGCATGGCCCCTGCGCAAGATGACACGCACAAATC
>NW_003217067.1:0-819 GCF_000006405.1 Perkinsus marinus ATCC 50983 | reverse complement strand
AAGCGGCGCAAGGCCCGGATAGTACTGGGGTGGGGGACCGCCCGGGAAGTCCTTAGGGTGCTGCTGGCTTTTTGCAAAAGTCGTACATTTTTTTACAAACCCCCTCCCCACCCCCTTGGACATTGTTCCTCTTTTGTCTTGTATTGTGAAGCAGCCTATGCTAGCCCACAGAAGAGTCCAGTAGTTCAATAGAGAGACAAGTGAACATAGTTTATAACATTGTCCAAGGGGTGGAGGGGGATGCGCGAAATCGATGTGCACGTTTGGTCAAAGATGCTCGCGAAAGCTGCACATCAATTTCGCACATGGGCGAAATTGACTTGCAGGTGGGTATAAAAGTTGATGTAGGCCATGTGGCTCGATTTCAACCATATGGGTATGCTTCTGAGGATGGGGTGTTACAGTGGACCATATGTGGTAGGTCATTTGGAAATGTCACCAAAATGGTCTAAATCTGCGCATTCCATTTAAGTGAATTTAAGTGAAATTTAAGTGAATTTTACTTAAAATTGACCTTTTTCGTTGCGCAGATTTGGGGTGGTGATGGGTGACGCGGTGAATTTTTCAAAAAAGAGGTATATCGTGTGCTATTTGTATTTTTGGTATCACCGCGTCACCAATCACCATTGACGGTTTCTTTTTCGAAGTTTTTCCGGATTATTGCATTTTTTATATAATTGTGGGTGGCTGATTCTTGCGAAAGGACTGTTGTGATGTCCGAGTTCCCAAATTGGGAGTTTTTGGACATCACTCCTGATCTGCCGGCGGCGATCAGGATGACTGACATTTCGATATATTTTGGGTATCGATAGCTGCCAA
>NW_003210209.1:0-982 GCF_000006405.1 Perkinsus marinus ATCC 50983 | reverse complement strand
AATGTAGTGTGAGGAACCAAACACATATTCCCACACTGCATTCGTGTACGAAAAACATATTTCGCGACGCACTTCGCGGAATACAATTGTATACCGATAACAGTTATCGGTCACAAAAGCATATACTTGCATGGAGTATTATACCACTTCACGTTAAACGGGTGAAGCAGCTCCAATGATCTGGAACCTTGGACCTCGAAAATTTGGAGGCCACTTTTTTGGCCATCTCATATGAGCTTCCGGGCAAACACTGGGAGTCTCCGTAGCCTACTTGTTTCAGCAGATCTATATCGTTTCGCAAGGCCAGTCTATTCGACTTTTCTCTTCTTGTAAGTCTAAGATCTCGCCCTTCGCGTTGATCAAAGCTTCTCCGGTCTACCAAAGCCAGTGTTGGTATATATGCTCATTTTCTTCACCTGAGCTACCTGACATAGGCGTTTGTGAATTAATAATGCCTTTACTCACCTCTACTATAAGTAAACTCTACTATAATAATGCCTTTACTCACCTCTACTATAAGTAAACTCTACTATAATAATGCCTTTACTCACCTCTACTATAAGTAAACTCTACTATAATAATAATAATGCCTTTACTCACCTCTACTATAAGTAAACTCTACTATAATAATGCCTTTACTCACCTCTACTATAAGTAAACTCTACTATAATAATAATAATGCCTTTACTCACCTCTACTATAAGTAAACTCTACTATAATAATAATAATGCCTTTACTCACCTCTACTATAAGTAAACTCTACTATAATAATAATAATGCCTTTACTCACCTCTACTATAAGTAAACTCTACTATAATAATGCCTTTACTCACCTCTACTATAAGTAAACTCTACTATAATAATGCCTTTACTCACGTCTACTATAAGTAAACTCTACTATAATAATGCCTATACTCACCTCTACGATAAGTAAACTCTACTATAATAATAATAATGCCTTTACTCACCTCTACTATAAGTA
>NW_003204738.1:0-1033 GCF_000006405.1 Perkinsus marinus ATCC 50983 | reverse complement strand
TCGTACTCATGCTCAGAGAAGTCATGGTCTCACAGATAAAATACCCGTAACATTCGCGGACTTTCGATGGCTGAGGTGACAAGCTCGATGTTGAACGGAATCAGGGCATCATTTCCTGCCTTGTTTGCCTCTCGTGCGGGCAAATCCGATAGTACAAAGACCATGAACTATGCAGTAATTAGTAGATACTGTCTACGGCATCTCAGGCGATATGTACGAAAAATGTTATGCTGCATATATGTCAATGCAATGCGCGTCAATCTTCCCCATGTGCACAGTCCCGCAGGTGGATGAGCGAGTGAGTCGTATGTGACGCTCCTGTACCAGGCTTCCGACTCGCTCGTCCCTGTTGTCGGGAAAGTCCCGCTATGTAACACACTATGTCATAATGTCTTAGCACAGTGTCCTGGCTTCAAGTACAGACTGTTCTTCTCCGCATTTTGTACTTTCCATTTTCAGCCTGAACGATGTTGCTGGACCCTGTGACTTGTCTTCGGCACCTCCAATGTGTGCCATGGCACTTTTCTCTCGATTGGACGATATGCCCCCGCAATATTCCACTTTTGATGAATACGACCCCTTCTTGGAGGAGTGCCCTCCTTTCGACCCAACCCTAGTTTTTGCAGGTGACCACTCACTTATAGAGGCTACTAAAAAAATCGGACGAGCATGAGCTAATACAAACTATTCACGACTATGAGGTGTCCCTCACAGAATTTCTGGGCTGAGTTTTGCTCTGGAAACCCTGTTTCTGATAGATAGTTTCGCCAGGCTATCCTGCCGATGATTCTGCTCATCAATCTGATCCTTTTGATAACTCCCAGCAGTTCGCATGGTTCAGAATATCAAAGAAACCTCAATGGGATATCTACTATCCCCGAAATGTCGGGAGCGGAACCTGGGCTGCCTGTGAGATTGGAGAGACTTCTTTCCGTACTAAACATTATAATGTCTGTTTTAGGATATCAACGTTAAGTTAGGGCTACGCCTGAGATTGTATGACTTGTTACTATGCCTTCACATGTAGTTCCAT
>NW_003216439.1:0-1109 GCF_000006405.1 Perkinsus marinus ATCC 50983 | reverse complement strand
ATGAGTCCAACCATAACGGCGTCTCCATCGGGAACCCTGAGCGCACGGAAAGCTGGATGTCACAACCAGCGGGTGATTCACCTTTGAATATATGAGGATGGTTGGACATCTGACGCATGGAAAGGAAGGCAGTAGTGAATATTGGTATTTGTACGAACATGCCCATCATGCCCTTCATCGTCACCATTGACCCGTGCTCCTTTATGAACTGAGAGTATCTACAGGACAGACCAGTGTGAGAATATACATTTACTCTCCTCAGCTGAGTTCACAAATTTCCTCACTAATTATACCGAGCTAAAGTAGAAGTTTACAAAAACAATGAAGAAACTTCCAAAATTTCCTCGGAATTTCAAGATTGTCACCAACACATGTAGTTTACCATGTGCATATTTCCCAACACTGATGCAGACAAACCAACAACATTTATCACACTCCAAGAAGCACCGCCAAATCACTTCGTTTGGGCCCGTATGAGTTGCTGTTGACTCCCCTTCTTTTCTGCTTCCTTCATCTCAGCACTCAACGCCTGATGAGTTCCTAGGCCACAGTGCCACTAGAGACAGCTCACATCCAGCTGAGGCATGATCCTTTGCTTGATCCGACCAGCTCTCATAGACGATATCAACAGTGGTAATACCATGATCCTAACCTGAGACCAATAGACACTAGCCCCAAATGGTGTCAGGAGCACGTCGCTCACCACAGTGGCCGCTACTGCTATTGATGCCATCCAGCTATGTCCCGGCATGTAGTCATGGATCTGACGTGAAAGACCATCGGCATCCCCAAAGCGATTGCCTTGTGCGATGTAGCGGCCCTACAGTAATGATGAGCGACTGCATGAGGTCCACAGGAAGGTAAGGGTCATATGAAGACGCCAACTCCGCTCCTCTAGCATGGGCCTCATCCACGCATCTGGTGAACAGGAGTCGTACCAGAGGCGAGCGCGGCATTCACTACCTTTCCATCAGATTGAATGACGGTGTATTCTCTGGGTAGTAATTATGATACTTTCCGAGGGAAGGCACATCGAACTGCTGGTAGAAAGAGAGGTCATGGGCCTGCAGCAAAGGCGCCTGTCCGTCCCCCGCCTCTGCTGCCGTCCA
>NW_003205033.1:0-1131 GCF_000006405.1 Perkinsus marinus ATCC 50983 | reverse complement strand
CCCCGATGGTGGTGAGTATGATGCTTATCCGACCGGCAAGACCTTCGATAAGTTCGGCAAGAAGTTCTTCACGAACTACGACTTCAAGATGGACGATCACTATAGCGTCGCTATTGTCACTCCTCTTGTTCACTATTGTATGGGCGGTCTTAAGATTGATACTTCTTCTCATGTCATTGGCGAGGGCGATAAGCCTATTCGCGGCCTTTACGCTGCCGGTGAGGTCATGGGAGGCGTTCACGGCAACAACCGTTTAGGTGGCAATTCTCTACTTGATTGTGTTGCCTATGGTCGTATCTCCGGCAAGGATTTGATGGATACTTTCTTCCAATCTGCCAAGCCTGTAGCTTTGAAGGACTTAGCTACTGGAAGAACGGAGCCTCGTAGACCTGCGATAGTTGTTGGTGGTGGTCTTGCAGGTTTCTCTGCCGCTAACACCATCTTGGAACGCGGTGGCGAAGTTATCCTCATCGATAAGTCTGCCTTCTGTGGTGGTAACTCGTCCAAGGCCACTTCTGGTATCAATGGATCTTGCACTAAGACTCAGAAGAGACTTGGCATCAAGGATTCCAATGAGCTGTTCGAGTTCGATTGCATGAAGGGTGGTTCCAAGAATCCTCAACTCATCAAGACCATGGTCGAAGCGTCTGGTGCTTCCGTCGAATGGTTGATGGATAACTTCGATCTCGATCTTTCTCTACTCTCTCGTTTGGGTGGTCACTCTGTTGAGCGTACCCATCGTGGAAAGGAGCGCTTCCCTGGTATGACTATCACCTATGCTGAAATGCAAATGGCCGAGGCTATCTCCAAGGCTCTGCCTGATAGGTGTCAGATCATGAACAAGGCTCGTGCTACTGAGCTTGTTCAGAATGACAAAGGGTGATGTTGTTGGTGTGAAGTATGAGAAGGGTGGCAAGACATATACGCTGGAGGGACCTGTTATCCTCGCTACCGGTGGTTATGGTGCCGATTTCTCTAAGATGGTCTCTTAGCCAAGTACCGTCCCGACTTGCTCAAGTTGTCCACTACCAATGGCGAGCATTGCACTGGTGATGGAATCAAGATGGGTGTTGCAGTTGGTGCCCAAACTATGATCTCGAGTGGGTACAGTTCATCCTACCGGTCTCGTGA
>NW_003200060.1:0-1684 GCF_000006405.1 Perkinsus marinus ATCC 50983 | reverse complement strand
GACTGGAGCATTGGCCACATTCGCGGTTATGCCATAACCGTTATGGCTTATTCCTATCATTTCGACAACTAGCGCAGTTATTCTCTCGAAATCGGCCTTAGCCAATAATTTTTGCATTAGAGCTGGCTTTCTCTTGTTGGAGTCATCGGCTGGCTGTGCAGCCTTCTTGTAGCAAAGGTGCGTCTTCAAGGAACTATATCCTTTGTTGAGAGATAGTCTCTTGTTGCACCGCTTGCAAGTTACGGTCTTGTCCATCGAGTTCTTGTCGAATTATAATTTGTACTTCTCAAAACCATCGTCGTTACGTTTAGCCTTTTTGTCTGAATTGATAATACTATCATAGTACGACGATGAAAATATGCTAGTTCGGTGTTGGACACTACCATTGTTCGCTTTGACTCTTTTGATCGGGCTTGTGCAGGGTTTCGAGGGCGATTTCAACAGCGAGCGTTTGGCATTTCTTGGAGTTTCTTGTGGATTGTGTTGAGGAGTTTTCCTTCGAACAGTGCCTGAATAGCACAATTAGGTAAAAGGGTCATGTGACTCGCTGTTAGCGAGGCGCTGCGTGACACACCGTTATTGATAGGGGATCCACTTATTTCAACGATACAGTCCTCGTCGGGAAAAGCGTCTTTGGACCCTGAAAGAAAGGTGTAATCGCAAATGTCTGATGTGTTTAAGGTGAAAATTAGGCAAGTTATGCAGGCACTCACCACTAGACCTGCTATTGTTAGTGTCACGCGAATACATTTAGGATGGAACGGAAGAACCTAATGTTAACTGGTTCCAAACTCGCGGTCAGGTACGACAACTTGTCGACCGCGTCAGCGGACAGGACAGGTGCCTTAACCCAAAGTTCCACTGACCCAAAGAGTCAAATTGGATGCAAACCAGTGCCGAGCCGAATGAAACGGCTAGTGGCAAAAGCGCTCGTCCTGTCACGCGTGTATGCGAACACCGAGTGCTTTGATCTACTCAGGCAAAAGAATGCTCCGAGGAGGAGTAATCAAGGCTCACAGGATGTGATTATATTCAGACTACTCGATGGATCGAGCAATAGTCCAAGGCTCGGACTCCGAGCCTCAATGAGTGGGACTGTGACTCTTCCTAGGGAACACAAGGCTATACAGAGTGGAGAGAATGCTATCCCAGATTACAACGCGCAGCATGTAGACGAAGGACGCCTGAACCGTGAAATACGAAGGACTACGTTTCCAGTATCTCCGACTACCCAGGGTTATTAACTATTGACCAACATAATCATATAGAAGTGACTGAATGTACTTGTGCAGTGTGGGCGTTCAAAGAATTAAGTGCCTGGGTGTCTACTTATGCCTATGGGGTATACCATGGTCGCATATCTGTGACCGAATGTCGCCTAATATCTCAGTCTGGAACACCAGTCGCTTGTGACACTCTAAAATGATTCACCCACGCTGCCTTGACTACGGAAAGTTGACAAGGCCATCACCATAAGTCACGTTTTCTCGCGATATTGTTATTATCAACCCTCAGTGGCCTCAAACGGCCCGGGCCTCCCCGGGAGCTTCGTGTATCTAACTCGTTGACTTACAGACTGAGAACAACGAGCTTCCTACTCCTGTGAATTCATTTTGACGCCTTGTTCCCCTCGAACTGGGCCCACCACCCCTCCCCCCGATGCGTGCCCATATCATTATGATCA
>NW_003217122.1:0-995 GCF_000006405.1 Perkinsus marinus ATCC 50983 | reverse complement strand
AAAAGCAAGACGTCAAGTCGTTGCTAAAGCAGTGATCCAGTCTGATCACTTCGGAACATACACCCAAGAACAGAGAAAGTCCCCCAGAGTGCTTGAGAATTCTGTTGGAAACCCTCAAGCACTCTTAGTTAGGCATCAGACGAGCTATCTTGGGTGTGACGGTGTTTAGTTTTTTTTTCTATCTGAGATGGGGGGCATTCACCCGGGATCTGCACGGTGGCTGATTGGTATAGCCGTGTTTTATCCCGGGCACTGAATGCGTCACGGACGTGGACTGCTTCCCACATGGGTTTGTGAGATCCACCCTCGTCCGTGACATATTGCCAAAACTCCCATCACAGAACCTCCATTAACTGCGAACGGCATGACGTGACTTTTGAATCATGAGAAAATGCACAGCGATCACGGTTAGACAATTTCATTCCAGATCTAAGTAACATCCCGTGTAGCTTGAATTCAGTGACTGAATTTCAGTCGTAAGTCCAATAGCTACATACAATGTTGTGGTTCGTCCTGTTATCTCGGTAAGAGTGACAGCCTGTCAGGGACAGGCAGTCAATGACAACATTCTTGAGCGCTTCAAAACTACTGTCTTAATGTGTGTTACGCTGAAGAATAGAGCACATAACGGTTGGATGACGTGAACTGTATTGACTAACACAGCACAATAGGACGACTGAAAACTAAAGTGATACTGGGCAATATATGCGACGTGAGAGCTTTGGCGCTGCAAGAGACCTATACTGCCCCAATTGTAGATCCTAGAACAGACATGGCGGAGGCTCTACGCTCTCTCATACATGCATTGAAGTCGATTACATTGAAAATCACAATGTGAAAGAAAACCGTTTCGATAAGATTACATCAGCCGGGGTCTTGCCTCGTATCCTCGGAAAGAGGAGAGACCGCCTACTCTCATCTTCCCAGCAGGAGAAAATATGCTGCCTCATCTCAGATTCCCGAAATAAAAACTTGTCAGGTTTTTGATGAGGCGA
>NW_003205229.1:0-898 GCF_000006405.1 Perkinsus marinus ATCC 50983 | reverse complement strand
GTCGAAGGTTCGAATCCTGCATCGGGTATACATTAACCTCACTTCCTCTTCATCCATCATACGTCAACGAAATCGGGCATCCGATGTGAAGCTCCACGTAGTTTGCACAAGACGCTGAAGGCAAGCACATGAGATAGTGGTGCGCACCAACGGCTGTACTTGAGCAATCCGGATTCCGCTCACGCATCCTGAATCGGCCACTCGATGTGAAGCTCCAACTAGTTTGCACAAGACGCTGAAGGCAAGCACATGAGATAGTGGTGCGCACCAACGGCTGTACCTGAGCAATCCGGATTCCGCTCACGCATCCTGAATCGGCCACTCGATGTGGAGCTCCAACTAGTTTGCACAAGACGCTGAAGGCAAGCACATGAGATAGTGGTGCGCACCAACGGCTGTACCTGAGCAATCCGGATTCCGCTCACGCACCCTGAATCGGCCACTCGATGTGAAGCTCCAACTAGTTTGCACAAGACGCTGAAGGCAAGCACATGAGATAGTGGTGCGCACCAACGGCTGTACCTGAGCAATCCGAATTCCGCTCACGTATCCTGACGGATTGACCAATTACCGCCTAAACCATTTCGGAAGAGTATTCAACTTTAATATCAATCAAAGTGACTAGCTTCATCGCCCGATTAGTTCAGCTGGATAGAATGTCTGCCTACGGAGCAGATGGTCGTAGGTTCGAATCCTGCATCGGGTATACATTAACTTCACTTCCTCTTCATCCATCCTACGTCAACGAAATCGGGCATCCGATGTGAAGCTCCACCTAGTTTGCACAAGACGCTGAAGGCAAGCACATGAGATAGTGGTGCGCACCAACGGCTGTACCTGAGCAATCCGGATTCCGCTCACGCATCTTGAATCGGCCACTCGATGTGAAGCTCCAACT
>NW_003207436.1:0-1029 GCF_000006405.1 Perkinsus marinus ATCC 50983 | reverse complement strand
AACAAGGTTTCGTAGGTGAACTGCGGAAGGATCATTCACACGATTCATCTCTGAGAAACCAGCGGTCTCGCTCTCTCTGCTCTTTGCTTGAGTGTTGCGAGATGGGATCCCCGCTTTGTTTGGATCCCCCCACTTAACTTGTCTGTTGAGGTGATTAATTCCTATGAACCATTGTACTAGTCATAGTATCCAAATCCAATTTTGGATTTTGGTATTTCAAAACGAAATTCCAAACTCTCAACGATGGATGCCTCGGCTCGAGAATCGATGAAGGACGCAGCGAAGTGCGATAAGCACTGCGATTTGCAGAATTCCGTGAACCAGTAGAAATCTCAACGCATACTGCACAAAGGGGATCTTTCCTCTTTGTACATACATATCAGTGTCGCTCTTCTTCCCGATACAAACATTTTGTTGTTAACGCAACTCAATGCTTTGTATCCCGCTTGAACTAACTCTTCGGAGGTGGTTCGTTATGTGCGCTTGTGAAGGCAGGCGTATTAATTTGCAAGGCTATAATCTCGTATTGTAGCCCCTCCGAAAGGAGGCTTGCGCCTGTGAGTATCTCTCGAGGTACTCGCAAACTCGACTGTGTTGTGGTGATATCACGTGTTCCTTGATCACGCGATTCTTCTCTTCAACGCATTACGTCAAATCTATTGATAAATGCAGAGAAGTGTTTGAATCACGCGTTCAGTCCGGTCGCGAGATTATTATATATCATAACACGCTTGTCGGTTCGCACCATGGCAATATGTCATCATTAGAAGGCCTGATGTGTGTGAGATTACCCGCTGAATTTAAGCATATAAGTAAGCGGAGGAAAAGAAACTAACTAGGATTCCCTTAGTAATGGCGAATGAACAGGGATCAGCTCAGTGCCAAATCGGAATCACTTGTGGTTCTGAAATGTGGCTTGAAGGCAGTACCAGTGGCATCGCGGACGAAAGTCTCTTGGAAAAGAGCGTCATAGAGGGTGAGAATCCCGTGAGTCGTTCGCCGTTTGTCACGTACGGTCTGCGTCTAACG
>NW_003216341.1:0-1112 GCF_000006405.1 Perkinsus marinus ATCC 50983 | reverse complement strand
TCATAATAACACCATAGATAGCGACAGCCTCACAGAAGATAATGGACACAAGATTCTTAGACCTGCAATAGAGTCAAGTGAAAACATTACTGCATGCTCGACCTCAAGATCCCCATATATTACTTAATCCTAGGAGCACGAACAGCAGCACCAACCAATGAGGAACCGGTGAGGAAGATACCCCAGGCAGCACCGATAACGGAGAATGCCAAAGAGAAGGTAATACCGAGATTAGCCCTGACAGACTGATCATCATTTCACCATTATTCCCAGCATGCAAAAACATCCATCAACTTTAGCTACAGTTAAACACTCTCTATAAACTTACCACATGTAAGGGGACATGCTGTTGAAAGTGCATCCCCAGGACTCGTCATAGCAGGGATCCAGGAACGGGTTGAACGTAGCAGTAGATGACATGGTGTCGACTAATCACAACTCTAATGCGCCACAAAGGGTAGGGTCAGCGCCCACGATGATGAGCTAAGGTCAAAGCCGAGCGGAGCGGAGCGATGCACATTTTACATTTTTGTAAAAATGTTCTCGACCACCCACAAAGCTTCTCTTAGCTTGGCATTCGTAATACGGCTACGCGCTTCAGCGGTTCGCAGTGACCCAGAAAAGCTGTCAATCGTGCTGTTTTAATCTCTTCCGTGACACAGGATGAAGGATGCAACCTCAAACTTTTCATCGGGAAACACAACTCAGCATCGTCATAAAAGTAACTTGAAAAAACACGAGACTATTATGTGAAATGCTCATACGAAGCATGCTGCCATCACTACGGAGAAGAGGGTTCAGCTCCGAAGAGCCCTATCGGACTTCGAGTGGTGCGATCTACACTTTCCACAGAATCGTTCATCTGAGGTTATACATGGTTAACATGGTGATTCCACTGCGTTGCTTACTTCAACGTTAACTGACTCGTCATGGCTGATCGTCGCCTCATCTAATCTCTCCAGAGTCCAATGACCGTAACCGTCTCCATCAATGTGCAATTCACAGGTATGCAGCCGTCTGAGACTAGGCCGGTGAGCTATGGAAAAGATGGTCATGCCTGGGTTCATCCCGATGAGGAGCTCATAGAGAGGGGCTTCATCATCAACTGCTAT
>NW_003213544.1:0-1357 GCF_000006405.1 Perkinsus marinus ATCC 50983 | reverse complement strand
GCCAACAAGAGTAAGAGGCGTAGACACCAAGGTGGTGGTGGTCGGCAGGAGACCTCTAACATCAGGAGTCGTGTGTACCTATCCGTGTGTATGGAGGGTAGTCGACTCGGTATTGCTCTTCTCGACTTGAATAGTGGTAGCCAAGATACAGTAGTACAGGCGTCCGAGCTGGATGATGCCCTCGCTGCTATGTTACGGGGTGTAGTGAGTTATTCTATTGACGGTCGTCATGATGATGGTGGTAATGATGATGATGTATTGGGGTGTCTAGTGCTGTACCCTGGTAAATCCCCACTAGTATTACGCCAACAGCTAGGGGATAAAGTCCGAACCTCTGGCATGGCTCGACAACCACAGACGGCTAATGGAGGGGATGCTGGACTGACGGATCCCATCATCCTATCGACGACAATGACGGCCATTGAGAGGCCTGTGTCACAGTACGAGTATCCATCATGTGTTCAGAGAGTACTCGAACTTATGGCTAAGTTGGAATCTGCAGACGATGCCGCCACCAATAACACGAGTACTACACTACCAATAACAGGAGGTCACTCACAACTGTGGAGGGCTCTATCTGGTCTACTATCCTTCCTCGACGAGATGGGCTTGCTTACTCGATATCGCCCTAGAGGAGTAGTCATGAAGCCACTAGAGGGGCTCCTATCAGTAGACAGCGTCACATTACGTACCCTAGGGGTAACAAGTGCTGGTCGTAGCACTGCAATAGTAGCTGGTCACAAGCATCGAGTTATGACACCTAGTATCACTCGCTTACTCGGACGTTATATATCGTCCCCTCCAGGTCGAGGGGTTCTGCAAAGGTGGTTGGCAATGCCATGTAGCAACATTGATATTATAGAGTCAAGGTTGAAGGCACAGGAGATCATCATAGGCAACCTCTCGCCTGACCTCGCTTCTAGGATGAGTAAGAATCTCAAAAAGCACCGTGACCTCTCTAAGATACTCGATAGAGTTACCCAAGGTTTCAATCTTGATAGTGCGGCTCGAGTAGCTGCATGGTTACAATTACTACGATCATGCCAAGCTGCGTTAGAGATAATTAGATCTATCGAGATGCTACCACCAACATCACCGTTGAGGATTGAAGTACCCTGTATATCCAGCCTGCTGGAGTGCCGTACACCATTACTACAAATACAGCACATGTTGGAGGCCAGCTTTGACCTAGATGCCTGGGCAGCTGCTGGGCCTACCCACCTATCGATCAAGGTTGGCATCATCCCTGAACTTGATGCATTACGTGAACAGTACGATAAGTTGGAGGACATCCTCACTAGGATGGGTGCTGCTGAATCCAAGGCCTTAGAGGACAGACTACAACAACAACAAGGAG
>NW_003202933.1:0-852 GCF_000006405.1 Perkinsus marinus ATCC 50983 | reverse complement strand
GACGACGCCTTCCCGGATGTCCATAAGAATAGTGATAGATGGCGGCAAGGGTACAGAGTAGTAGATAGGAATAGGTAGAATTTCCTAAATACATAGTGCCACCATCTTCCTCATCATCAGCCTTTGAACCATACCATCGTCGTTGACGGATGATGCCTTGTGCATCTAAATGACAATGTTTGGACATACGTTCGAACACAGTACGTCGTAGTCCAATAGATGCACTAGCAGCCTTTCCTTGTAGAAAGGCTAGAAACTTAGACAGATCTTCGTCTAGAACTTGGCATCGACGTACACAGATAGTCAAACGGTGCTTGAGCTCAATATCATCCAAGGTAGACACAGATGTGGTAGGTATACCACGAGAAGTGTCGACATACTCTAGAAGGGCTTTGAGCTCAATCTTCTCCTCGTCGGTCAAATTAGAGCCATCGACATTAGGCAAGTTGAGACCATCGCAGTTGATCAAGTTGACCTTATTGTTAGAGGAGTGGTGATCACAGGCACAGCTTGCTGTAGAACCCTCGAGATTATAGATAGGCATGTCATCGAAGGAAAAGGCGTACCCCGCATCGTCCATAGACGATGCTATGGTGTGGGCGTGAAGCCCACACCCCGCGTCCTCTGATGTCACAGCAGATTCCTGCGAATAAGGGTCGACATTGTCCTCAGTAGGTGTATAGATAACCGTTGAAGACTGAATGGCGTCGTTGAGCTGGTCGACATCGATGGTCTTAGGTAGCACGCACCGTGTTATGGAATCGGAGACGTTACAGTTAGAGGGTACATGTTTGATGACAGCATTAAGGTCTAGACACAACTTCCGGACAGCAAGTAGACGGCGCTGTTCTG
>NW_003202410.1:0-841 GCF_000006405.1 Perkinsus marinus ATCC 50983 | reverse complement strand
TCACAAAACTCGCGCTCGACTGAGTGCACAGCTGGCACGGTCGATGAAGATGGTTCGTCACAGGCGCACGCACCTTGTAACCACGAGTATTGTTTTTCTCCCTCAGGGAGACTGACAGGGGGACTCCCTGTCAGTCGTCATTGACCGCGAGTAAAATACTCTTCTTCTCAGGATGCGGCATTCGGATTCCGAATGTCCGAGAGTACTCTCGGAATATCCCTAACTCCGGAATATTCTGAGGCTATGTCAGTCCTCTTGATCTCCTCTACCTTCAGGGCACTTGTGCTTGTCTAACGCCATCAAGTAGTGATCTGCCACAATATTATGACTTCGTTGGTGTATGCCTCTTACTACACTCTGATGAGCGTCCAACCTCTAAGTACATTACGACGTATGTTTATCTATTGCCCAAGAGGCTCTCTATCTAGACGAGGATTGTGGAGATTCTCAGGAGGTCTCGATGGCGCTTGGAAGGAACCTATCGTTTCCACTAGTTTCACCTTCTAAACTGTCCCTTACGTGCTCGATGTGGATCCTTCGAATGGCCCTCTTCCTGCTGGAGCCCATGAGGAGGTCCGAGTGGGATCACCAGTGTCAGCCCATGGGTATGTCTAGGTTCTGCTCCCTCGTTGCTTGGGGAACGTCGTTTACCTGAGGTGAATTACCTCCTATCTGAAGGGCTTGGAATATCCGAGACAGAGCGTATAGTGCCACTATAATAGTGGTGGCTGAATACCCGTCCTACGACGAAGTCCTGATCTATGGAGCTTGGCCATTGGTGTCAATGTTGAGAACTATACGAGGGTTGTGGATAGGACACAATGCGTCCGTTTTCTCTATG
>NW_003215053.1:0-1342 GCF_000006405.1 Perkinsus marinus ATCC 50983 | reverse complement strand
CTTAGCTTTGATAACGATAACTCAGCACTTTACAACCTTATATTGTCGTTACCCTCCGCCTGCCTGGAGTTCGAGGCTTCGGAATTCAGTTCCATACGCTACTACACAGATAAATACACTGAGAGGTACCAAGAAAAACCAATCGGCGGATACCGTGCTTCTAGCACGGTAAAGTAGAAAATTCCGTTTTACCGTTCGCTTGCCCATCTCGCTCGCTCGCCCATCTATCTCGCTCGCCCATTCTTCCAGGAAAATGGGCGAGCGAGATTGTCCCCTTGGGAATGGAGATCTTCCTTAGGCCGCAGGTCGCACCTGCGTGATTGCGTGAAAGGTTTTTGGCGCGCTCTCTCAGGGGCCCCCACCCCTGGCGCGCGCCGATGCCATCATGGCAGCAGTTCACTGGACTATAATAAAACCATTCTGATCATGCAATCAACAACATCTCGGTAACAACAACGTGAGCATGTTACAAACAAGGAAAGTCGCACGTGGCACTCATGAGCGATCCCGTTCGTGATGACAGAGGGAAGCGCCTACTAGGAGCGTTATAACGGACACAACGACCAAGGCTGTTCGCTGGCTCACCTATTAGTCACGTCCTCTTCGCTCTGAGCGCATGTATGATCTCCGCCGAGTTCCTACGTACACCAGGAGGATGGGGCCTGACCAAGGACAAACACATCCAATCAGGCCGACTCTCTCGAATGTACCTCCGATCGTCCGAATGCACTGAACGGGGCGAGCGAAACTCTTGCGAGGAAGCTCCCTTGGCTCCTCCGTTCCTGAGGGGGGAATGTCACAATCGATAAAATTCCAGTAATCGTCAACCTAGAATTCGATTCAAGTGTTGCCTATAACATGTGATTCAACCACTAATTCGCTCAAATCTCGCAATGGCACGCATGCACACATTCTTTGCGCATGCGTGCTACTGTCTACATGGACAACGCAATCTCATCTCCTTCCTGTTACAGAACAGCTGGGCGAACAATAAATAGTAATAATGGAGACTTTTCGCGCTCCAATATGATTATTTGATACCGTAAACTCACTTAATCATCGCGCTGTATTCCCAGAGACCGGAAATACGTTCCCAATTAGAACTGCGAACCACACAACCCTAGAAGAACCCACCTTCGCGGCGTGAATGGATTTTTTTTGTTTCTATCATCCACATTATCGCCAAACTCCATCCCAAACTCAGTCCCTGATGCCTCCACTGCTCTAGTTGCACTCATGACACCGAGTTGCTCCAGCCTGCTGACCCTTCGATTTCTCCCATTATACAACTCTAGCAATTGTGCAGCACTGCTTCTACGATGCCGCTCGGCATATCCTGATT
>NW_003204087.1:0-1065 GCF_000006405.1 Perkinsus marinus ATCC 50983 | reverse complement strand
GTCTTGTCTCATGTAGCACTTAGTGACACCGGGTATACCTTACCAACAGCAGCAGTGTAGACAACGACAAGGGAAGTGATTACTATGCATCCTTTAGAGTAAGGTCCGAGAGTAGAGCGCCTTCCACCCCTTTGAACAGACGGAAATCCTCTCCCATCATAATCTGCCACCACACCTCATACTCCTACAAAGTGCCCAACTTACCCTCATCCTCATCATCCTTCATCTCAGGAGACCCGTCCTCCGCGGTCTATTGTAAACACGATCGTTGTACAGTAGCAGTGATAGTGACAGTACCTCAGTATCGCGGAGTAGCCTGATACGTACTATCAGGGGATCATCATCAAACTGGTGTACATATACATAGATAGATAATCCTACCACGCGAAGTGGGGATCATCATCAAACTGGTGTACATATACATAGATAGATAATCCTACCACGCGAAGTGGGGATCATCATCAAACTGGTGTACATATACATAGATATTCCTACCACGCGAAGCGGGGATCATCATCGAATTGATGTACATATATAGATAATCCTACCACGCGAAGTGGGGATCATCATCAAATTGGTGTACATATACATAGATAATCCTACCACGCGAAGTGGGGATCATCATCAAACTGGTGTATATATACATAGATAATCCTACCACGCGAAGTGGGGATCATCATCAAACTGGTGTACATATACATAGATAGATAATCCTACCACGCGAAGTGGGGATCATCATCAAACTGGTGTATATATACATAGATAATCCTACCACGCGAAGTGGGGATCATCATCAAACTGGTGTACATATACATAGATAGATAATCCTACCACGCGAAGTGGGGATCATCATCGAATTAATGTACATATATAGATAATCCTACCACGCGAAGTGGGGATCATCATCAAATTGGTGTACATATACATAGATAATCCTACCACGCGAAGTGGGGCGAAGATGTCCCTTCTGGCACATCGTGTCCCACAGTACCGACATATGGCGATAGTTAACGTAACTGAACAGTAAAGGGGCATCTTGACATTGATAACTTACGAGCCATCGAA
>NW_003203551.1:0-1403 GCF_000006405.1 Perkinsus marinus ATCC 50983 | reverse complement strand
CCTCCCCCGCTGGTGAGGTTGTGGATGACCTGGATCACCTCCCTATCCCACAGCTTGTCATGAAGAGACGAGGAGGTGAGACCAGCATTAAGAGGGTCCCCATCAGCCTCGTTGGCGTTGTCGATGGGAGCCTCCTCACGACTCTCGTTAGCGGCATGCTCGATGCCGTTGTTTGCGCCTCCCTGAACGTTTGAGGGGCTAGAGTTGGCAATATCAGTAGTGTTGTTGGTATTGTCGTTGTTGGCATCATCGTCGTTGTTGTTGTTGCTTGTGGCGGTAAAGGAGGCGGCGGGGACCGAAGAATGAGACGCCCTTCTCGACCTTGACCCGATAGACTCTTCGACTCGGCGAGCAGCGTTGACGACTGCCTCTCGAGCGGCAGCTGATTCTCGTTCGGAGATGTCTCGATCTGCCATAAGGAGAAGTAAAATCACTGAAGAGACGAGGCTGCGTAAAACCCCGGATCATCGTGAATAACCTGTCACAAGGGCATCCGAGCCCAGATCACCCAACCAAGGGGCGGGAGGTGACCATCCCGAGCGATCGGTCACCTCACAGACGGTCTACGAACCGTGAAGAGCAAGCCCTTGCTTGTCTCTTGAGTTAAGCTGACAGATACGAGTTTCTGTCAGCTTGCTCAACATGCAATTGATTATGTTGCACCCGCTGCAATGGTTGATCGATTTCAAGCTATGCACGCAAACACAATTGTGTTCTGGAGCGGCGCATTTCTGCTCTCCGCCCGGAGTCGGAGCTTGCTCGGCGTGGATTTTGACCGGTCAAACCTGTTTCACCACCAGTCCCTTTGTGACTGGAGGTTCCATGATTGACCTTGCATGATGAAATTTACCGAGATTGTCCACTAAGTCACGCTGGAAAAAGAAATTCGCGCGCGCCCGATTTTTTTCAATTTTTCCGTTTTTTTCGTTCAATTCAAGCCGTTTGTTTCATTCATGAAAAGTATGAGTATTTTTCACGCAATAACCAACCCTGCCCACCAGGCCTGAGGAATCAAAGCCCAGCCCACAGAAGGACATCACCGTCGTTCCATGTGGCAAAAGGCTCGCAGCTAACCCTGTCCAGCTTAGCACTATTGGTTTGAACTTGTTGGGTAGGTTGTTAATGAGAGTTCGCAGCACATGTGACTTGCCACATCCAGCGTATCCAGTCAAAAAGAAGGATTTTGCGTTCGGCGGCTCCTGGCATATGCTTGTCATGATAAGATAGTAGGCTTCCCTCTGTTGCGGGTCGAAGGTATCAACCATGGCTTTGACAACAAGAAAGATACTGCAATGAATGTGATCATGATCTACTACTACTACAACTTGATACTACTACTTTATGTGTCGGACGCACGGCTGAGCCGGTAGAGAGGTCAAAAATAATAGATAATAATGATCAAA
>NW_003209208.1:0-1485 GCF_000006405.1 Perkinsus marinus ATCC 50983 | reverse complement strand
TTATACGATTTGGTATTCAGGTTACTCGAGGTACTGGCCGTATGTAGCAGGAAAGTGTGCGATGAACTGCTCATAGTGTGGGAACGGAATACGATAGAAAAGTAGTGGTGTTACGAGTAACCGTTTTTGTGCGATATAGCGCTTAAAACTGACGGAGGAAACTGAAGTGGCAATAGAGAATTTTTTCCTTGTAGATTTAGAATTTCGAATAATTTCTGTATGATGGCCTCAAAAGAATTTTGATTGTGTTTTCCACACTCCGTGCGCATGCGTGCAAGTCAGACAAGGGTACAGATAACATAATTCCGGAAAGCGAAAACACACGCGTCTTTGCTTGGGACACTTTACCGAACGCACGAACACATGTGTAAAAATGTCAGGAATTAAAAAAATGAGTAGAAGTACTCAGCAATCAACAAGAAAATTACCGGAATTTTCTCAGAATTTTTTGCGTTTGGCCGAGTCTCCGTTCTCTGCAGGTTGAGCCATTGCATCTCATGTGTGACGGAAACGGTGGATTCTACCAGAGATTTGGCGTTCCCACTAGAAGACGATATTTGGGAAGTGCATAAAATAGCAGCTGATCGAGTGAGGGAGTAATACTCTTAGGCTTGAAGTTGACGATTATGTTCGCCTCGTAGGAAATTGTTCATGGACCCGCCGGAGCGACTGTGCTCGGTCGAGGATACAACACAGCTAGTGATCTCACAGAAGGAAGCGGAGTCGACTTCGACGGCGTATATGCATCGCTATTCTGGGATGGCAACAATGCCTATAATATTCGAGCAGCGATATGTGAGTCAATTCACGTGGTCATTTTCTACAGAATTCATATGTGTATTCAACTGTAGTGTATAGTACGATGGAGTACGCCCAAAAAACTGTCTGTTGGAGATCTCGATGATATTAGTATTAGACCAATGGAGCTAGATGTAACTAAACGATCCCCACTGCATTGCTTCTTGTTCATCACGTGAATGTTGACCACGGTCGTGTAAAAATCAATGTGTATGTATTTGTCCCTTTTTTGTACGTGAGTGTTGACGCCGCTCGTGTAAAAATCAACGTGTATGTTTTTGTCTTCAGTCGAGCGGCAATTCTCCTACTCGGGGCGCTGGGGATGTCCCTGTGGACTCGACTGAGTCGCACAGATGCATGGCAACGGACCCGAAATCCTATAAAGGCACACATCTCGTTGTTCTCGTAAGATTGACTGACACCATGAGCGGTTCGTCATCGGCGTGCAGGTGCATGGCTTGCAGGGCAGTGCATATGATATGCGGTTATTCAAGAACAATCTGGCGTGTGTTTTTCCGGACTCGTTATTCCTATGTAGTTCTTGCAATGAGGAAGATACCGAGGGAAACATTGCGGAAATGGGTGGGTTCACATTTTGCTTTGTTCATTACGATTTCATTGGCTCAGGGCAGCGCCTCGCTGATGAAGTGGTGTGTTATATTTCTGACTGGTGCCCAGGAGCTGCAC
>NW_003208324.1:0-1106 GCF_000006405.1 Perkinsus marinus ATCC 50983 | reverse complement strand
GCTTTGGCAGCACCAGTGGAGGAGGGATGATATTCTGACTAGCACAGCGACCACCCCTCCAATCCTTGCCACCCTTAGCAGGACCATCGACGGTGAGCTGAGTGGAGGTAGTAGCATGGACGGTGGTCATGAGGCCCTCGACGATACCGAAGTTATCGTGGACGATCTTAGCTAGAGGGGCGAGGCAGTTGGTGGTACAAGAGGCGTTGGAGACGATCTTCAAGTCAGAGGTATACTTCTCGTTATTGACTCCCATGACGAACATAGGAGTACTGTCCTTAGGAGGAGCCGAGATGACGACCTTCTTGCAGCCACCACCAAGATGTCCACCAGCCTTTTCGGAAGTGGTGAAGACACCGGTAGACTCACAGACGTAATCAGCACCAGCCTGACCCCATGGGATCTCAGCAGGGTCCCTCGACTTGAAGAAGTGAATAGTCTGACCATTGACAATAAGATTACCGTTAGCACTGGAGACCTCCCCCTTGAACCTGCCATGAACCGTATCGTACTTGAGCAAATACTGCATATATTCGATGTCCATGAAGGGATCGTTAACCGCGACCACCGTCACATTGGGATTCTCCATAGCGGCCCTGAAGACCAGACGCCCAATACGACCGAAACCGTTGATACCAAGCTTAGCAGGCATGATGAGACAGAGATTTGCTGTAAGAGTTTGCGTGTACAGCGGTCTCTCCTTAGCTGCAAACAGCGCGCGCCATTCTAATCGACAGTACTCTGCGTACAGCGCACTTCCATCTCACGTTTCTCCCGGCACCCCATAACACTATAAACCTTGATACAGTGAGCGTGGTCATTTTATGGTTCCATACTGTGGGGGAGTCATTTCTGTGGTGGGCGTCGCTGTCCGTAACGCCGTGTAATACAGTTCACTGCTGCGGGGACTAGCGATGCTGATTATTATTATAACATTAGTAATTTATTCATGACGAGCACTGAAGCCGTCCCCCCTTCCAGTGCTGCTGCCTCGGCTGAGATGGCCAAGAAAAGCTCAGGCGCTCGTAACAGGAATCTCCACCGTGCGTGAATATCTTTGTGGTCCTCTCCACTCGTTAGTCCGACTCCGATACGAAGTAGTATAC
>NW_003212896.1:0-1267 GCF_000006405.1 Perkinsus marinus ATCC 50983 | reverse complement strand
ATTAGATCGAGAACCTCGAGACTTCCTCCTTAGTTCGAGTAATGAGGGATTGTCACGTACAAAAAAGAATCCCCACTTGTACTCTGGTTTGGCAACTGTGTTAATAAAGAATTCAAGAAAGAACATGAAGAGTGCGAATGCCTAAGATGACAAATGAATTCAAGACAACGACAAATCCTCACTAAATCCTTACGAATAACACATAGAATACATTGTCAGCATCCTTGTCGAAGAAAGCCACACGCATATTATCACCCCATAGTGCAAATATAGTAAGCAAGGTCATCACAACAGTCATCAGTTTACCATCTACGAATGCCTCTAGGCTCTTGGCAGTATCATTATCTGAATAAGCTGCAGGCGTAGTAAGACAGCTATATGTCTAGGACCCCGCGAGCTTAGTGTATCTTAGAAGCCCACAGCCTTACCATCAGCCTCCTCCATATCTCTATCTACATCATCTACACCGACCTTCAATGGGTCATTCGCTCCACCAGACTTGGCACCACCAAACCCTTGCATTGGTCTCCAAGAAGATATTAGGGAATAATGAAATCAAGTCCTATAATCTTTATCATTGAAATTCACGGCCACATTCTCAATGCAATGACGGAACCACACCCACATACTGGTTGTGGTGATAGATTGATTGTATTGACTGTGATCGAACCACGATAGTCATTTCTCTGATTGTTGCTGGATGGTGATACTCCAGCTATCGTACCATCATGTCATTGCATTGACTCAGAGACATCGACAACACAACAAGTCCCCATCATCGTACATGTCACATGAATCATGTGAAATGAGGAGAGGAACCCATCCATCCGATTTGCCCATTTCTTCCGCTACATGGCCCTGAATTACTATCCCAATGACAGTTCGCTCTATCAGTAACGAGGGTGAACCCAGGAGAAAAAGTAAGTCTACCTGAGAGTAACTCATACGAAGGATAGCATCACACGACTCATCATATTCACTCACATCAGTCGGAGCCTAATAATCATCGGGGTCTGCATCTCATTCAGCGCGTCGAACATCTGTGTGAGTGTATCCTCTGGGATGCTCGGTACGAGACAGGTCTGACAGCACAACCCGTATCCCAAACCCATCGAGATGTTGAAGGATGTATTATTTTGTCCGATCACCTCTGGCGCGTCCTCTACCTCGTCATCATCATCCTCGGATACCTTCGGCTCCAAGTTGGAGCTTTCAACTGTACATACAGACAGGGTTCGGGAATCTCCCCACCGGAATAAGAGATACC
>NW_003208422.1:0-787 GCF_000006405.1 Perkinsus marinus ATCC 50983 | reverse complement strand
CAACAAGCTTTATATCATTACAGGCTTCGGGAGACTTCTACCCTCGGGATATCCCCGTTCATGGTAATGTATGGTTGGCAACCAGCATTGTATCCGACTCCATCTGTCTTGGAGTTTTCTTGGGACTTGTCTTCATGGGTTGATCGACAGATTCATCAACGAGCATGTTTGAACGACTATATAGACGATATGCTGGCTTCTTCGGTTGTGAATCCTGTTAACAAGGATCCCCCTATTATTGACTTAACGCCTGGGATGGCTGTTATGTTGCGTCGTGATGACCGTCATGCGAAGTTGCTACCTGCTTATGAATCCGGCTTTGAGGTGGTTCGATTAGTATCTCCTACGATGGTGCAACTAAAGCGGAGAGATAGATCGCCGAAAGTGCTGAATGTTCACACCTCCTTGGTGGTTCCTGAGGTAGCTAATTTGAGTAAAGAGATCGGCTCTAACAGTAGTGACATCGATGACGAGGACGATACTGTTGAGATATTTTCACCCGTTGCTCCCCAAGTGGAGGAGGTGGATGATGATGATGATGATGATGATGTTTCGGTTGATCGCGGTTATGATGGGCACCAATTACGACCTCGTAATATTCTCCGCCCATCAGGAGGAGGGAATGTGAGAGAATGATATAGGATTGTGCGCTGTGTCGTGACGACAAGATATCGATAAGCTGAAGCTAAGCTGAGTAGTGATTCCCTATTCCCTACAATTGTATTCATACTTGTTTTTACTCCTCTACTCTCTCCTACAACGAGAAGAGTGGTTGAGTTCTAGTACA
>NW_003201311.1:0-1080 GCF_000006405.1 Perkinsus marinus ATCC 50983 | reverse complement strand
GAAGACAAAATCATACTGAAGTTAGCAATCCAACATTACACACACGTTTTACGAGGTTGCAAGAAAAACGTGGTCCGTGGGAATCGAACCTGCGCAATCTCGCATGATGGGCGGGCGCTCTACCAACTGAGCTGCACGAATCGGGCGGAGACGACTTTCAGAGACAGCACAATGGCGTGAATCTTGCCGGACTGCATCGCTCCGCTAGGTTTTTGTGACATGTATAAAAGATTTAAAATTGTCAGGCCTGGGATTCGAACTTGCGGTCATTTTAAATCGGCTCCTTGTCGAAACTGTTGTGTTACATTTGTGCAGACTAGTGCGTGCTCAACCTGTGTCGGGCTGCTACGTATGCTATTTAAAACTCAACGAAATTGAACGGCTAGGTCGCGAGAAGACGGCTTCATTTTGCCTATATACTCTAGCCGCAGGTAAAGCCGGTTTGATTTTAGCGCGCGCCCGGGGCCCCCACCCCAGCGCGCGCAATTTTGTTAAGGCGTTGGGTTGGGTTTCTTGGCGAAACCGGCGCGGGATCCACCAAGGGTCCGGTGCGAGAAGATATGAGGACGCTAGGTGAAAAATGAGAGCCACAAGCGTGCTTCTTCGAAGCCAAAACGGCACTGCCGTGATACCAACTAACTTGTGATGCACATTTCAATCTTAGAGGCCTATGGAGCAGTACTTCTCATATGATGAAAGAAACGGACGAAGAGCAAAAGCAAATAAAGGCATTACTGCTGCTGGGGCGGTTCGGCCAGAAAATCTGTCCGAACCGCCAAGTAAGTGTACAGGCTTGGTGAGCTAGAGAAAAAGTGATATCAGGTATAATAGGTTACCAACGAGACTTACTAAATATATTTAGTTACATACTTATCTCAAGAAAATGTTGGACACGTTTTGGATACACACGAGAAATTAGCAATCGTGGAAATGGATGCCTCTCAAAACATCGCACGGCGTTCTGACAACGCAACGTTTTTCTTGACAAAATATCGAGCTAATATTTTGCAACACAAAATATACATCATCCAACGTTGGTAATCGTTGTATACAAACGTTAGAAGACAAAATCATACTGAA
>NW_003202652.1:0-1138 GCF_000006405.1 Perkinsus marinus ATCC 50983 | reverse complement strand
GCCCTTGGGCCGCTAGCTGATCACAAGGCTAGCTATCCCACCACTGACCCTCCGGGCCTACCGTCGACCCAGGCAGCATGTCAGCGATATAACTAGCCTTGATGTCCTCCCAAGGCTTCCTCTTTATTCGACCCTCCAGGGCCGAGGCCAGCCCCCGACATGTACGAAGACCACGTATCATAACTCCAGGAAAAGCCACGTCTCCTACTGTAAACACTACACAGAGCTGTATGGGAAACCATGTAGTAATGTGACATGCAAACAGATTTGACAATGGTCACTAGTAGAGGTACAGAATTCCTTATCATCATCATTAACCGCCGGTCGAACTCCGGCCAGCCAAGAGGAGCTCATAGCGGCCTTTCAAGTCATCCAACGCCTCCTCTTTGGCCTTCTTCTCCTCCTCACTCCTGACCATCCAACCACTCCATTTAGGTTCCACCCTAGTGATGTGATAAACACTAGTGTAAAATATATTTCCCGACTACTACATATCACCGCGAATATCAGCTTTTTCACCGAGTATCACACCACATCACGTAAAACGAGTGAAACTTCATTGTACCCACTCCCCCGCCCAACTACTACCTATCTAGCTTGTTAGTGAGATCTACCAGCAGCTCCATATAGGCGTCCAGCTGTTCCTGGATGCCCACTGTAGTACTGTCGTCCAGAGATTCCTCATTATTAGGGCTTCTTACCTCCTCCCTAGCCTTGTCACGCTACCAGGGACAACGTCACAAAAACCAATAGAGTATCCTTCTCACACTCACCTTATTAGCTAGCATGATCTGCAGCTCCTCGACCCTCCGTTCGGCTCTCTCAGCCCTATGAACCCCCTCCAGAGCCTTCTCCAAGCTGGCGGCCAACTCCACATTGTCATCAAATAACGCCTCGCATCGTCCCTCCAGCTCCTTACGCCGCTCCTCTAGCCCAGCCACGCCCGAACACATCTCCTCCAGGCCTTGGCACTTAGCCGTCAAAGCCTCAACCTGGGCAGCAGCCTGCGTCTCAGCTTCCCTATGAGCCTCGATGCCCAACCTCAGTTGAGACACCTCGAGGTCACGATCTCGGAGGGTGGCGGTGACACTGTCGATCCTTCCCTGCAGGCCTACTACCAGATCAGCTAGTTCCTTGT
>NW_003201984.1:4041-15286 GCF_000006405.1 Perkinsus marinus ATCC 50983 | reverse complement strand
TACTTCGCTGTCTACCGTTATCAATGGTGGTAGCAGAACTGGCGATGCAGTCCACCATTGACCATCGCATCATCATCACTACACCATCGGATCTTCTCCGTTGCTATCAGCATGCTGCATGCTGATTTGGGATGGTGCTTCCCAAACCGACAGGCTGTTAGTAACAGCTGACTCCGTTACCTGTCGTTTGGAGGCTCCTGCTGATGTATGCGTGGGATTGAAGGTTGAGATCAACTCACGACCCACCACTCGATCCAGCTCGGGGCGCTTATGCTCGAGCCATGCTAGACTAAAATAAACAAGAGCTCCCATGATGGGAGCTCTTGTTCAGACGTGATGGGAGTCCCATCACGTAGCACGGAATACTCACCTTGTGGGCCCGACAGCGAGACACCATCAGACAAGCTTTTCCCTCGGAGATCTTGTGAGTCGACAACCTCAGTCACAACGTCTCGTTGATGGCCACGTCTGCCATCTACGGGCCCGTGTCAAACGCAGGTCATCTCTGAGCTGATCGAACACCGCGACATTCACTCCTGTTCGCTCTTGCGGTGTAAAGGAGGCCGCGCCAGGCTGAACTGAAAACGAGACAACAAACTGCTCATTGATAGAAACATTCAAATACGGCGCTCCAGCCTGGAGCCTCCAGGGCTCACTTCTGATAGTAACGTTCCGGTCCGGTACCCAAGTGCTGCTACTGGAGAAGCCCTCGGAATTTCCGACAGCTGGAGCGCTGTCTTCTTCCTCTTTGGCGAACTCAGCGTCGAGGTCTATCTCATTGGAGATCTCATCCAAGCTCGTGGGGGACAGCATTCGCAACGCATTATCAATGCGCGTGATAGAATGGTCGATATCAGTCATCTCAGCGCTCTTCAGGATCTCCACAACCTGATACCGCCTCGATCAGCCATGTTAGTGATGGAGAATACGCACGTGACCAACTGCACGTGTTGACGACAATAAAGAGATCCGGAGGGGTTTTTTGGGAAGTCTCGTTGGTTTTCGAACACTTTCTCTTCAAGCAACGTGTAAATTCCTCACTTTTCATGGACTGAATATATTTTCGAACACGGGCGCACACAAAAGAACGTATCACGATCAAAATTGATTTGGAAGGCAATCCCTTCAGGGCAGTCGAGCTTACCCTTTTCCATTCAACAAGCAAGCGCTCTTCCTGCACCGCTTCTGATAGCCTTCGAAGATGTCTGCTATCCGGTACTGCATCTCGGTCTCTTGAGCGTAATGAGCCAACAGAGACTGGTCGAGCAGAGGCAAGTCAGGTCGCCCCAGTACGGCGTCATTCACCTCTGGTGGTGCCGCATAGTCCTTTCCACCGTAAATGAGCTCCCATTCCGAGAGGCATTGTACAGCAGTGTCTCTGAGATCCCGAGCATAGACTGACTACTTCTGGTGCCCTGTGAGCCCTCAGGACTTCGCTTGATGACAAATTTATCACTCATCCAAAAGTGGCGAAAAGAAAATCCAGTCGAACTTTGCTGTCATAGTCAAGGACTACTCTCGCGATGGCATCGCGGCGACGCCTATCAATGGTCTACGGATAGTCGAAAACTCATGAGCTCATCCAATCCAACTTGTCACCGATAGAAGCTGAAGGACTTACGGCTTTCTTCAGTATACGTGCGTCACTCAAGAACCATTTCCTAGCCCTACGCTGGACTTGATCAGTTTTCTAATAGCATTTTCTAGCAGTCTGTGTGGAGGTCGGAGGCTGGGATGGCCGAGAAGCTCCTTCAGGATCACTGCCTCAGCGGCGCTGCGTTTCTGTGTGCGATGGTCTCGCTCGTCATCGGTATTCGCTCTCTGTTGACTTTTTAACCTTATTATAACGCAACAGCCCGAACTGAAGCTGCGCTCAGATATCCAAGATGAGCCTTTAAGGTGGAGCACGATGTAATGTGACAGACAATTGAGCTGGTTGAGTAATGTTAATCTGAATGTCATCGGGGGGCAGGTATGTGATAACGGCACCTGACCAAAGATGATTCAATGAGCAATTCAATGCCATGAGTGCTATGTACTCGGTCTCGTGAAAAAGTGATACCACATTAGCACTGATGGAGCTCGAGCGAGTGTTTTTAAAGATTACTATCAATGGCTGCACGAGCCGTAGGTGGGAAGCTGCTGGTATCGTCCAGAACAACTCTAGCTCCTTCCATGTGGAACGGCACGGGCGATGTGTTGTTGAAAAGTACACTTGGAGGCGTAGACTTCGTCTGGATGAACCTGAGAATTAAACCCAGAATCGAGTAGTAACCAATGTTGGGCTTTGCGGAGGGCATGAAGGCACGGTAGGCACTTCTGCTATTGAGAACGCTGTAAGCGAGTGAAGAAGGCGACATTTAATGAGGTAGATGAGCGTACATTGTTGTAATAACAAGATTTTTAGGGTCGGCATCAGAGGTAGCGAGCCTGCCTGTTACAGAGCCAACAAGGGGCACGGTCGCATCGAGTAAGAAAGTGCCAATAGGGGGTGGTCCTGGAGAGAGAGTCGGCCCACGAGTTGTAGTAGGCCCAGGACGGTGAGTAGTGCGAGGAGCTGTAGTGGCAGGAGAGGCTGTAGTGGCAGGAGAGGCTGTAGTTGTTCCACCACCTGAAACGGAAGGCCTAGGGACCTTGTGTCAGAGTATTCGACCCACCGTTGCTGCTGCATCCTTCCCAAATGACAGCATTTATAATCACGATAGCGGATATCAAAAAGATTTTCATTCTTGGTAACAACGAAGCTAAAATCAGACACCCAGAGATCCTTGGCCAGATCGTATCTCCTATTCGCCGAGCAATAGGGCTTCTGGCTTGGGAATTCGAGCACTACTATAACAGGCGGCGTGTCCTCCGCAGCTTGCTCATGTAGCTGAGCCTTGCCGGCTTGTCAGGCGCGAGTGGGGATAGAACGCGGGGATTTGCGTGAGCCGACGCGTGTGTACAAGGGCTGGTAGCCTGGCAGTCGTGAGCCGTTTGAAACACGGCGTGACTCACGCCACGCATAGCTTGACGAGCCGTACGCAGGCGGCTGGCAGTGGGCGTGCGATGTTACGTAATAACAATGTTAGTTACATTATGTTACAGTAACACTCATCTTGTTTTCGTTACCCGGCACGTAAGATTCCCACAGTGAGCTTGCAAAGGATGTATCGATTGGCTGCGTAGAGTAGCTCCTTGTCACAAGGACTGCTTCTGATAGAGTATTCGTTGACGGAACCAAGATAATCAACAATACAATCCTGTTAGTAACACCCGCACTGGTTGACTCAACAACACTTGGGATAGTGATAATAGGTTATAAGGCTTCTGATCTCATCCATTTCAGCCTGAGGGCAGCGAGCCGTTTCATGCAACGGCTTATGGGCGAGCGAGATTCGTGCATACGTGCGCGAACAAGCCCGTGCCATACGTGAATCAGTGATTCACGTGCAGACGTGACTATCATCACGACGTGATTCAGAATGACGTGGGGAAATATCCCCGTGGCTACGTGGCATTCCATGGAAGGATCCCAACGAATTCATTGCTGAACCGGATGGGTCTCCTGCTCGCCCATCGTGATCGTTTGCATGAGTAGCAAATAACGATAGGCATCTAGGTCCGCAGGACCTTTTCATCACATGCAGGCCGTGGTTCGACGATGCAATGCCGATAGCGCGTGTAATAGACCAAAAACGTTCCAAGCACATACGCTGCATGCGCAACCAAACATATCAGTTTAATACGAATATCCTAGCCCGCCACTCCTGAACGTAAGTTCAGATTCACCGTTGTATCACCACTCTGCATCATTGTGTCACTTCAAGACTAGGAACCTAGTTTCAAGTAATCGAATCAATCTTTCATTGCGCGTGAAACAAATCATCAGACATTCCAGCACAAACCTTGTGCGTCCGCGTCATCACGTGAAATCGTGAAAACCTCAAAGCCCAACTCACGTTATGAGACTCGAATCGACTGGCAGAGATAGTGTCAGTATCATACTGAACATGTTTGCCTCAGCTTCATCCACTCCTCCACCAATGTTCGTCAGGATCTCTGTAGCTACGATAGCCCTCATCTCGCTTGCTGAAGGCGTGGTGCTCGGCCGTTCGAGGGGTAATGAGAAGCCCCTTTTCGGTAGCATCGACAACCCAGAGCTCACACCAGAGCTAATCAACCTACTGAAGGAGCTGGAGGCCGATTTCATCAAGCAAGATGAGGAGCGTATTGCCTCATATGATGAAGGTCCTCAAATAGCAACAGTTTCGGATGATGGTAGCTTCTCATATCCGCCGGGTTGTGACCCGGAGACGCGCCCGGAAAACAAGTACTACTGCTTCCACGGCAAGCGCATTACAACTGGTACTGAGAAGGAAGTGACAGCCATTGTTGATCTCTTTGATATCACTGACCCACAGGACAATGTTATTATGGGTCTCACAGCCGAGTTCGAGGGCAAGACAGCGAAAAGTCTGCAAGCGCACGCCGGCGGTGAGGCAGAGGTTGTAGCTTTTGGTAACAAAAAAAGACTTGGCGGAGCCCTAACCTTGGGGACTTCTGATGTGGAATCCCCCAAGCCTGGGCTACTCGGCCGCTTGGAGAAGAACATCGTGGGTAATCCTCACTTCAGAGTCTATGTTCTCGGCTACCTAACTTTAGACATGGAGCATGTACCCACTGCCAGTAGCTATGTGTACGCTACAGATGCTGGGAATATGGGCTTCAACGTGACAACATCGGTCACCAAGAAGCTCAAGTTGGGTTCTGTTGGTGCTTCCCTCTCTCTGACCTTGGATACTCTTAAGGCCAATAACAGCGTGTGGGACCTCAAGGGTGAAGCGAGGGCCTTCGTCAGTACTTTATTTCTCAAGTTGAACTTCCCGGCGACCTTCCTTAAGGAGAGGATCGTGTTGAAGTAAAATCCCCTCAGCTTCTTTCAACGAGGCTTTGTGGATGATTCGTCTTGGTTCGCCATAGGTGCCTGAGATTCTATATTCAGCACATTCTGGGACGAGCGAACATTAAAAGCACACCTTCGCTAGTGCGTTGCCTTGATGTCCGGACACTCAACCACTTAAGCTTCGTAATTTCTATGCTACGTTTTTTTATCGATGCGAGATGAGTGGAGTCTTCGAGTCGCCACGAGTCCCTTCATCATATCCATAATATTTCGAGACACGGCATATTACTTTCTCATGTCATGGAATCGCTCCAGATGGAAGTTGATCGAACATGGAGTCCAACACTTATGCTACAAGCCGGGAGTTGCTCGCAGCTATATTGTAGACTCGATGAATAGAAATCCTTAACTATTTGACTTTGGAGCTGTTAGACTATCAATCAAGCGACCCTGTTGTGTTTTGCTGAGTGAGGAGACCTGATGGCATATTGAGGACACTTGATGACATACTGGGGAGGCTTGATGGCATATTGAGTAAAGGAGCGCGGATTACTGAGATGTGTCCAACATTGATTGTGAGACAACCATGTCATATATTTAAATAGTAAATATTTCGCCACCTGACTCTCTCGACAAGGCAGAGAGATGAGAGAAAGAAATGAACAGATGATATGCATTACATCGGGCACTGAGAGATCGAATCCTAAGATTGATCGAAACTCTGCCCCTAGGATCCATCTCCATGTAGATCGGATCTAATAGATCTTCAAATTTCGAGGTAAGCGGCTCATCGTGAGCCTCTTGAGCAAGCTATTCAGCATCTCCCATGATCAGGGTCTCAGTCAGAGACGCTCCGATCGTTTCCTCTGAGAAGTAAAATCCTAAATTGACCTCTGGAATGACCGAGGTGTATATATGGCCCATATAATATGGGGGTAGTTCCAGAGCTCTCTACCTTATTCTCCTCCAGGAAGTTCCTGATAGTAGCGGAATGGTATCGATCACAGCATCCGACAGGCCGACTTCCAGCCACTCAGCGGAGTCCTATGTAAACTCTAAAAGTGGCGAGTTATGTGGATTTTGGTAATGTCTGAGCTGTGAGGTTGATCTAGCTCCAACGGTTCCGATAATGACTGATTTACTTTGTTCAACTAGGCACAACGGGGTCAACTCTTCTCCATAGAGTCTGTCAAGTGTGCGGAGTTTCGTAGTAGAAATTTTGCCTGCCTCGGTAGTGTTGGAATGATGGTGTAGTTATGTATCACACTCTAAGCTCGTTATGGCTCTTGCTCGTAGATAACACAGTGTCTCACTGACTCGGGGAAGACTCGTGAAAAACGACATAGCACGGGGTGAATCACTCCGACTCGGAGTCTCCGAGGATAATCACAATAGCGCTAGGAAATCATACCACTCTGGTGGAACTGCGGTGGTATGCCACCCTGTGGTATCTACCTGGTAGATACTCAGTGATATGATTACTGCTTGTCTTCTTCTTCTCGCTCATCTTGGGTGCGACACGGTCACTCGCTAGCTCTCTGCCGCCAACATGCGTCCTGCTGCAGCCGCGTCTCAGCGGCTCGCAAGTCTCCGTTCAGTGAAGTTCCATTTTGCCCAGTAAATTTCCGGTACAGTTGTCGAAGATGACTCATCCTCGTTGTTTCAAACGACTTGCTTGGCATACGGTAGAAATGATTGATACCGTATGAAATATTGAAATATTGTTTATTGTATGACGGCGTCAGGAGATAATCTCTGAATATCCTGACGCCGTCAGGATTTTCAGACCGTCAGCTTGACGGTCATCCATCGAAGTTTCTCAGGCACCATCGCCAGCTCCCTACTGCTCATGACATCACCGAAGTTCTACGAAACGAGGAGCGTATGCCGTGTATGATTTCTTTCAACCCAGCCCGCCACTCCCGGTAGCAAGCATCGGTTGGTCGACCGTGCGCGGCGTCGCATCGCAGGCTGGCACCGCAGCGCAGCGCATCGTAGGCTGGCACCGTAGCACAACCTGCGCGGCGCCAGCAGAGGCGCTCGTCGGACTAACTCGATGCTTCGAGGGCTGGAAGCCACAGTGTCTTTCAGCCTACTAGACCCACGCGTCCAGGAGCGGGATATTTAACCCGTGATATGATTCACATCATGTGCAAACCACATTTTACATTCCACTTCGCGAAACATGCATGTGGTCAGTGGATATCACGTAAAACGTGATGTGCTTCACGTAAAATGGGCTGATTTGTCCGATGTAGTTCTCCGAGTATTCCCAATTCGCGTTTTACATGGGAAGGATGACCACATCGTCAGGTTGATGTGATTTGTGCGTGAAGGTGACGCACAATGTTGTGTGCAGGAAGCCTTAAAAGCCTCCGTGAAGTGTCAGAGCTCGCTGATAAGTTTAGTTCCTTACGCGATTTGCAACAGCGCCAACATTGTTGTAACAAACTGTTAGTTAGTGTTGTCACAACAACACTAACGACAACAGTAGCCAGATATTTCAAGCGTTCAATGGATCGTCGCATCGTTCTGCTGTTCCTCTCGTGCTTCGCGGTACAGCCAAGTGCCAATGGACAAGTTATCACGCTAGATATAGCCTATTATGTTTTATCTCCATATGGATTTGGGCTGTATCATGCATTTGTGACGGACGTCATCAGTCTATGCATGCTGTTGTTGATACTGGGAGCGATTACTTCTTCCTTGTTTGGCAGGATTGGTTTGAGAAGACTACTGGCGAAAGTTGTCACGAGTAGCCAGTCGGATGTTATTATAACATTGTTATAGCTGTTCAAAGCCGTGTACCCCGCTTAAGCCGATGATGTCATTTGAGTTCGAGGAAGGAGCACAGAGGAAAAATATCCCTCGGCTCTGCCGACTTGATCGACCTGACATTCGGATTGATATTTCATCAACACCCTCCCGATGAGGATGTTACGATCAGCTTGTGTAGTCTTGGACCCCATCCGGGTGAAAAGGCTCCCTTTCGCCGATGCAACAGCTGCGATCTTCTGAAAAATGCGAAGCAGCACTGTTGCACTCTATAATAGAGTCTCTATTTAAAAGAACCAAAGAGTCATCAAGAAAAAGCGCAATTCACTCGTAAATTCCTGCTGGATGGAGGCGACAAGGGTGTTTACAAGCATCCTATTCATTACGTGGCACGTAATACGTGCCCCTTCTCCAAGGGAAAATGTGGTGGGGGCCCCACCGTGGGGCTCCGCAACCTGCAAGTCGGCTCTGCGCATGTACGTCTTGGCATCGATGACGGCTGCCAAGTTTTACTATCATGATAATATAGCGGATATCGGCGCGTAAGCTAGCGTGGCCGCGAAGACCGAAGTCGAGCTTACCTTCGATGACGCGCTGGAAATTTGGACATTCCGTTGTAGGTTCATTGACTTCATGCCAAATTTGGTATTTGGACTGGGTCCCAAGGGAGATGCCCCACTTAAGATGACGCATTTCAAGGCTGTCATCTCACTCAAACGAGAGGCTGAAAACCGTTGGGTATTCCCTGATCTTATGCTTGTGGGGAACTTTATCGAGTTTCAGCCCAATTGCACAGCTGGCTATCTGTCAGATAGTATCTGAGTTAGATTATCTAGCACAGGCAGTCAAAGGTGCTTCAGAATAAGCTATGAATAGCCGTAAACTATTCTTGTGGGTCGTGTTCTTTGGCCCGACACCGCGGGCCAGTTTATCGTGTGTTTCTTTCAACAGTACGCTGCAGTCGACACCGACGGCACGTGTTCTCGCTCGGGACTAGCTATCCCGGCCATAGTACGGCTACCCGTATTATTAAACAGATTTGATCATACCTCATTATTAGATAGAGTCGATCACCCGATTGCTGGACTTAGTATTTTCTCCACACCTGTAATGAGTAACTCATTACAGGTGTGGAGAAAATACTCATGGATTAGCACAGTAACATGGACTGAACTCATTATGAGTTCAGTCCATGTGTAATCCCGGCCATTATGGTCGTTGCGGCAACGACGTTCCCCATCACCGAACAACAATAATTTCGGTCGGATCTCGGACGAGTGGGTGAGCTATTTGCATTGGCTCTCGACTCTAGAGTATCGATCGATAGACTAGTCGCTGCAGTCACTCGATAGACTAGTCCTGAAACGGACAACTCCTTCCATAACCAATCTTGCTGGGAAAATGCCAGGCTGGCCGAAAAGTGAAAAGAATGAGCCATTCCTCTAATTCCCGGGAATTCCCGAGAATGTGGCGATACCTCCCAAGTTGTGGCCTGGTTATGTGCAATCTGGCGTAATAGGTGTTATTGCCTGTGTGATATGGATATGGGTTGTGGACTTCATATAGATCCAAAAACCGTGCAGCTAATAATGAAGGCTTCCCTTGCGGCGAAGTTGCTGATGCTTATCTCGATGTTATATTTGTTGGCTTTTTTTGGAAGATCCTAATCGGTTGAGTCGTATACAACAAAATCTCTTGCATAAACTTCCAACTAAGTCTCCTGAGGATTTGGCTAGAGCTCGTGCGCTTGGTTTACAGTTGGTAGTTGGCTCTGACGATGTTTTATATTGAAAGCGTCGTAGTGGTCAACATATTGACTTGCTGTTGGAGAGCACGTTTACTTCACGGGAGCTGTTGTCCTGGAGTGCCGAACGAATAAGCCATTATCTAGTGTTGTCATGGTTGCGTCCGTGTCTAGCATGGCTCCGCAGGCCCGTACGTGACAAAGTTAGGTCTTGGGCTCGTGAAGTAGCTTCACGTATTCAGCGTGAGAGAGATACAGCACATGGTGGATGGTTTATTGATTTCAGTAAACCGTTTATCCTCTATACCGCTGGTTCGGCCATTGCTACTGGCTATGTAATACATGTGCAATACATAGTATGTATTGCTCAATGACGAGTATATTATTGAGGACAGCACTAAGCTTAGATCCAAGTCGGATAACAAACATATTAACGTATGTGGAGTGGATTGGGACATCATCCAACTTAGCAGATGTGCTCTGTAGAGTCCCACCTAGATGGATAATTGAAGAACATCAACTTAAAACTCTGCAATAGGCTACCATTGGTGCTACGTATAATTCGCCATTTATCTATTTTGGTAAACTTTTTCATCATCAACAACGTGATGATGAGTTGCGAGATATCTATACCATGGTAAGAGATGGACTCCCATGTGCACGGTATTTACCTACTGGTTATCGCGAAATATGGGAGCAATCGTGTATTAAGGATGGTTTACTCTGCTACTTATCCACTGCTTGGCTATTGTAAGGTAACTGTAACCTTCGTCTTCAAGTTCTTCGACATGAACACTCACATCCTACTGGTAGTCATGTGTCTTGGGATAGTTTTGTTGGCCGTCTACGTACGAAGATTTATTGGTTGACGGTGGACCAAGATGTTCAACGTTTTTGTGTAACTTGTAAATACTGTATTGCAGCTCAAGCACAAACTCCAGTATTTCAGCAGTTGGCTCAAACTGAGATTGGTAGTCCGTGGGAAGTAGTTGTAGTAGATGTCCTCAAGATGCCGATGGATGCTTCTGGTAGCTCGATACTGGTTACTGCTTCTGATACGTTTACAAAGTGGGTTGAAGACAGAGTATTTACAGGGAAGATGCTTCCAGTGTGACTGAAGCAGTAGAAAGATGCTTACTTCCCTGGGTCTACAAAGCTACATCAAGACTGATCGTGGTAGTGTTCTTGGATATTATGTGATGCAGCAACTAGCGCAAAGGCTTGGTGCGGCTAAGGTAAAGTATGGAAGGTCTTATCATCCTCAAAGTCAGGGTCGGATTGAGAGAAGGCATAGAACGAGAGCTATCGCGGAGTGCGTTACAGCGAATCTTTCCGCCACAATTCTAAAAAAGCAGTTCAGCATCAACCGTAAAGTCGCAAGGCCTTTCCGTAACCGTAAACTGCTTACGTTACGCACACCGTAACGTAAACCGTAAAAAAACGTTACGCTGCCCATCTATACTTGTTCGCGCACGTATGCACGAATCTCGCTCGCCCATTAGCCGTTGCATGAAACGGCTCGCTGCCCTCAGGCTGAAATGGATGAGATCAGAAGCCTTATTACCTATTGTCACTATCCCAAGTGTTGTTGAGTCAACCAGTGCGGGTGTTACTAACAGGATTGTATTCGTTAGTAACACTGGTGTAGTTTGTTGTCTCATTTTCAGTTCAGCCTGGCGCGGCCTCCTTTACACCGCAAGAGGAGTGAGTGACGCGGTGTTCGATCAGCTCAGAGATGACTTGCGCTTGACACGGGCCCGTAGATGGCAGACGTGGCCATAGGTCTGCGAGGGAAAGCTAGTCTGTTGGTGTCTCGCTCTCGGGCCCACGAGATGAGTATT
>NW_003201984.1:0-3941 GCF_000006405.1 Perkinsus marinus ATCC 50983 | reverse complement strand
GCTGCTGGCACCGGGACCACCAGAGAATCTGTGGTGGTCCCGGTGCCTATACATCTGGTGCTTATACATCTCTTGCAGAGATGTATAAGAAGGTTTGTGCCGTTTTAGGATTGCCATCGGCCTGTATGATAGTGTAGAAGTACCTGGTATAAGTATAGCATCAGCACTCCTGTTATGGTATGCAGCAGATTCCGACTCACCAACCTATGCAAAGGGCTTGTTTGCACGTATCCGTACTCCTGGTTTCCACTGCCTTTGGGGCACAATGTTCCACCTGTCTTCGATAGCTCTGGCGGGGAGCTTGAGGCAGCTACGAGAGCGATAATAAATGGGAGGAATGGGACCATTTTATCAGGGGTGTAGCTTTGTTATGGGAGAAGTTACGCCACGATGCACGCGTGAGCCTTGATCTTTTCTATCCCTTGGCGTCGCCGCATCGTTCTACCATTATCGTGAAATCATTGCTTGTTCATAATCCCTCTCTGTATGCTCTTCCTTACAGCCATAGATGGTGTGATTGACGAACTGTACCCTTCATGTCTTATATCATCACCGTCTATTACCGTCTCTTTCGCTGGTTGCCGTACAGTCACTGTGCTCGAGTTGCCAGTTTGGCGCATCAGTTCATGCATCATGCATGATGCATGCGAGTTGAGACACACCTGTGACGTGATTTATTTTGTTGTAGCGAAAAACTGGCGAAATTTTGAGATTATACGTTTTCGTCTTACATCGGATACAAGTGTGAAATTGTACAACATCTCTACCTGGCGAAACGGGTCTATAATGGATTAGGATACTCCACTGACATTATGCATGCGTGCTTGCTGTCGCATGCGTGCTGCTCCATTGTTGCGCGTGCGGGTTGCCGCGTGCGGTTATACTAGTTGTTCGAGTGGATTACCACTAGTTAGGATCTGTCAGTTGGTTTTTAACTGAATACTTGTCCTCCGTGTTGGTAAATCTACAATATGGCGACACCTAACTACACTAAGCTGGTCCCACGGTGTTGAATGGTCAATGCAGAGTAGGTTGAGGTGCAGCAGTATACAAAGCGTTAACGTGGGCCTTATGTTCGCTATGTGCTTACGTACACATCTATACCTGTTTTTTGGACACGACCGTAGCCTATGGATGTGGTCGCCATTGGCTAGATCACCGCTAAGAGCACTAGGAAGAGGCGACAAGGTACAAACACGCTTTGTTCGGGTTCTACTAGCAACTCCACGCTAGTTGGAAAGGGGAGTACGTACCAAGACAGCAGAGAATAGAGAATGTAGTAAGGTAGGATAAGACGAATAGAGAGAGTAGTATTGTTGCACGTACTCAAGACCAACGGATACGCAGTTACGCAAGCACAACTGGCGCCAGCCAGCTCATGCGTGTGCGTGTGCATGCTGCACAGAAGCGACAGCAATGCTGTTACAGCATCAGCATTGCCATACCTTGCCTCAAGGTTCTATCATTTTTCCTCGTAAGATGAACGTCTCTGAATAAAGTGTTTTTATAGTGACGCATTTAGTCGACTGTTCCGTGATCAGCGTGATATACAGGGCCTGAATTACAGGCTCCTTATGGAGCGAGTGGTATGACTACATCGCATTTCACGAATGAGACACTACGCGTGAAATTGATTCACGCGTGTCACAAGTGCATCCCCGCATACCGCGTTGAGCTACAATGTATCTGTCTAATGAGTTTGTGCTATCACTGGATTGTGATAGTAGATTGAGTAATAGTTGAAGAAGTCAGTAATAGTCGTTTTTTCATCCGCGTTAGGTATGAGCATCGAGTTGAAAAACATAATTGCTTTGAGTCGAACAGTAGCTTTGCACTGAAAAGTTAGCAGCTCCGTTTATCATCCCGATGTTGAACATCCTCCTCGTTGTCCTCTTCATACGTGGTGGGATATGTGTCTTCAAGATGGGCAACACTCGCATGCAGATGAAGACGACACATTTCTGCAATCTTGACTTGAGGGACACCAAAGGGAAGCCAGTGGCATGTCACATCTCCAAGGCTATGGAAACTGAAGGGCTGGTTCTACCTGGTTGGGATGATCACAAGTCGTTCACTGTACATCGAGACGTCTTCGTCTTCAAGGACGGTCAAGCGGTAGTTCAAGCAGCGCCAAATCATCCGTATCTGTATCTCCTCATGAGCCAGAACGACACGCACTTCAGCACCTCCGAACTCTTCAATAAACAGTCATTCCTCCTAAAGCAGGGAACCTGGGGGAAGCATGATGCGCCCAATTCTCGGAGGCTCAATGCCAATCATACACTCGAGGATGATGGTTGGGTCTATAAAGGTTCGGTAGACGAAGGTGGACAGACGCTTAACAAATGGTTCAGGAGAGGAGCAGAAGGTGTTGATCCAGAATCGGGTCTCAACTTCACTGCCCTCGCCCAGACTGGTGTAATCTCTAACGCTTGGGTTCTCTATCTTGACAAGGATCAGAAGCAGATGGTGAAAATCTTGGGCATTAACACCTTCGAGAATGATAAAGTCTATCTCAAGTCCGACATCACTCACTGGGAAGAGCTCGATGATGCATTAACTCTGGATGTTGCCATGAAGGATATTTATGCGGCGTATGATATCGTGAAGAGCCACGATCTGGCAGCAGCGGGAGATGAGGCGCCACAACTAGACCTTGAGTTCATCAAGACCCGCTTGGTTAGCGAGGAGGCTCGTCTATTCTTCAACGATGGGAAGAGCCACGAGTGGAGGTCAAACAAGGCTCATATTCGTGGAGATAAGTCGGTAGCACCGATCGATTATTTCCGCCTACCCAATGGCACTGCTGCACACAAGTTCTTCCTGTACAAGTATCACTCTCCTTTACAGGAGCAGGATGATAGAGAGTTCCAATTACCCTCGGCTTGCAGGAATAGTGTGGTCAGGTCGGTCAGTAAATTCTGCCTGTATGTTGGTTATAGCTCTAACGACACGCTACTGGCCCTCGACCTATATATGGCTTATACCGATGTAGATATAGCGGAAAATAGAGCTCACCTCAATGTCACAATCCGTTTGAAGCAGCCGGAGACGGAGGTCCTATTCTTTGCTTTCGACGCCGCTGGATGTGCTCTAGTTTGGGGTGCTGATATTGGCTTTGCAAGCTTGCGCATTGAAGTATGTCTTACGGGTGAAGGCAGGGGTGGGGATGGCATTTACGCGGGGAAAATAGCGATGTCGGTCTCGGTCATAATCCAAGTTGGTTTCTTCCCTGTTTTGAAAGCCACACTCCATGGTCAAGTTGCGGTCAATGCTTCGGACAATGGTGATATCCGAGCATATGGTGAGCTGGGTATTTCTGTTTCGCTGGCACTTGTCGGAGCGGGTATGTCTGTGGACATCTTCGGGAACACCGTTGATCATAAATCGGATATCTGGAAATTTAAATCCCACTTCAATCTCAACGTATGGGCCTATTTCTTTCTCTACAGGAAAGATTGGCCATGGAGTTGGACTATTTGGGAAGCTGGTCCAGTTAAATTGCGATAAATCGGCAAGCCCGTGTTGACGGTACATCGGGGACGTAGTTTCAGTCCCGTGTGAAAGCCCTATGATTATCTCATTCAAAAAATATTATGCCTTTATTATGTCTTAAATATTGTTGAAGAATTCCCGAGCACACGTGTACTCGTGAAGTAGCATATTCAAGTCACATTGGTCGGGTTAGTCGATGACTGGCTCATTATGAGCCGATTCTGATTTCACTTTTATTATCCTACTTGATGCACTACGCGGGTGACTCGAAACGTAGCGCTCAGGAGAGTCGCAGTCCAGAAGTAAGCTGTCTCTTTTCAGATTGCTCTGTCGTGTTTCGACCAGTAAGATTGTCACATTCGGGTTTTGTGTTTTGTGTGTTTTGTTAACCTTCTCACTGAGAGATGCCTTACCCGCCAGGATGGCGATACTGACAGGTCAAGAGT
>NW_003213260.1:0-1054 GCF_000006405.1 Perkinsus marinus ATCC 50983 | reverse complement strand
AATATTCGCTAGTAGTGTGTGTTATGTAACTACTGGAGTTCTACGCGTCTTATGTGAAGTGGCGTAATACTCGGTGAAAAACGCGATATTCGCGGTGATATGCAGTAGTCGTGATATATATTTTTTACTGAAAGCTTTTCATATCACTAGGCTGAAACTAAACTGTACCCGATTGATATTTCATCGCAAAATTGCACTACTGTGCAACGATCTATGGCACTACACTACAATTCTGTCAATTTTACAATCTTAAAACAGTGTTGAAGTATGAATATATGTAATCGCTTTCCTCAGCTGCTGAGCTCAGGAGTTTCCTATACAGTGTTGAAGTATGAATATATGTAATCGCTTTCCTCAGCTGCTGAGCTCAGAAGTTCCCTATACAGTGTTGAAGTATGAATATATGTAATCGCTTTCCTCAGCTGCTGAGCTCAGGAGTTTCCTATACAGTGTTGGAGTATGAATATATGTAATCGCTTTCCTCAGCTGCTGAGCTCCGGAGTTTCCTATACAGTGTTGGAGTATGAATATATGTAATCGCTTTCCTCAGCTGCTGAGCTCAGGAGTTTCCTATACAGTGTTGGAGTATGAATATATGTAATCGCTTTCCTCAGCTGCTGAGCTCAGGAGTTTCCTATACAGTGTTGGAGGATGAATATATGTAATCGCTTTCCTCAGCTGCTGAGCTTGCGAAGTTTCCTCACTAATTATAAAACTTTACATACGCATTCGCGTAAAGGTGTTCAGAAACCAACAAGAATTCCCCAAAATTTTCTCGCAATTTTCATATTGTCACTGTCCTAATCTCGTCAACAGGACCCTGTTAGTCAACATCTCTCATTCGTGTACAGTAGACAATTCTGTGCCTAGTACTCCTTAATCGGGTTTTCTGCCGAGGTCGGGGGCTCAGTAATCGGGAGTGTAGCTTTACGGGACAGTCACCAACACATGTGCATATTTCCTCACACTGAATCTCACCAATGCAGAGAAATGGTTTTCGACGTCTTCCGAATCTATCCGATAAGACTCCAACCATCGGTTGAACGAAGATCCC
>NW_003216524.1:0-1482 GCF_000006405.1 Perkinsus marinus ATCC 50983 | reverse complement strand
CTCTGTTTACCATTAGAGAGATGCCCAGGAGAATCCTATCGTTCGTATATTATATCATCCAGCACGAGAATCAAGTCACGTGTCATTCTTTGATGGAAGTATCTCAAAGTTCAAGCCCAAGGAGGATGGTACGAGTGGATGATGATGATGAGACTTCCGTTATAGTAGTACGGTCTTTAACATCAGCCTATTCAATGAGAAGTAAATTGAGTAAGGACTACTTACGAAGCTTTATCAAGCAGTTTGATGAGGGTGGACTTAGTCCATATAGGCGTTCTGAGCCCATACCACAATACTCAGGGAATGAAGGAGTTCTACAGGTGGTCAGATCATCGTCATCTACTACTATATCTCATCACAACAATTGAATCTCTACCTTGAGTATTCACCAGTAATCAGGTTGTATCTGATAACTTCGAGGATATCGTAATGAATGATAAGCAAGATGTCCTGGTGAACTACTTCGCACCATGGTGTGGTCATTGTCGTCAACTAAGCGGAATATACTCATCTCTTGGGGAGAAGGTGAAGCATCTAAGCTCAACGTGAGCAACCAGCTCCATCATCAGGCTGGCTACAATGATAACCTCTCATCAGGTTGAAGATTGTGAAGGTTGATGCAACACAGAATGAGCTGCCTTTCAGAGTAGATGTTTTCCCGACCATTGCGCTCTATCCTGCGGGTAATGTATCAATGCTACACTTCTCGCCCACTAGGTTTCTTGTTAGGGAGGAAACATGCGCCGGTAGCATTCCATGGTCCCCGGACGGTAGATCGGTTCATTGAGTGTGTTAAGACCTATGTACATAGAGAGTAAACTATTTGTGGTAGGTTCCTTAAGGAGAATGCTGTACACCAACTAGCAGACAAACCACCTGTTTACGATGCATATGGGAATATGGTAATAATAGTAGTAGTAAGGTGAGCCGGGAGGGGTTCATGTTAGGTTGAGAACCCTGAAGAGTTATAACTCCTACTATTAGATGATTCTCACTTGATCTTGTTTTGAGTAGGGTACTACTCACTCTGCATTCTAAACGTCTTCAATGGTCATCAAAAAACTCATGAACTAACATTCACTGCGTGGTACGATATCGGTGAATCCCGTATCAAACCCCGATACAGCACTTTTTGTTCTTGGGTATATCCTGTACTATTGTGTCCTATTATTCATAGTAGCTAGAGTGCATCAGCCCATTTGATAACCCTAATGGATTTCTCATCATCATCATCTCCCAGCATAAGTGAGCATGCTACCCCTGAGGAACAGCAGCAGGCCCTTGTACAAGGAATCAATGCAATGGTTGTACAAATGCTCCAGGGAGTGCGTCATCATAATGCTTTCTCCTATTGTCCACTATTGTCATATCTTCTCAGCAAACCCGCAAGACTTGTTTCGATAAGTGCATCGCTAAGAACGGACGCTTCGTTGACCAGTTGGGTAAGAATGAGCAGATATGCTTGGCTAAGTGTATGGATCG
>NW_003210194.1:0-2066 GCF_000006405.1 Perkinsus marinus ATCC 50983 | reverse complement strand
CTCCTTCTCAACGGACTGTACATAGCTCTCACCGCCGCGAGTTTCAACCTAACAAGATGCAAATTCAGTCGCCACCAAATCAATGTACACAATAAGGTATGTCTCACCTCATTATGATCCTTCACGTGCTTATCCATTTCCTTGATCGCTTGCTTCCTAGCTTTCTTGCTGATCTCTGAACCGTCGGCGAACGTCAGAGGCAATCCAGCATCGTCCCAGGACCCGTATCTGCGTCCACCATTGATGGAGCTCTCAATATTCTATTATACTACTTCGATTCGTCTCTGAGGAACTCAGCAGGGTCTACCAGAGCCTTCGTCCACCGCTGAAGTTCTTTCGTCTTCTCTTGAACTTTAGTCTCCAACTTGCGCCTCTCCTTCATACGGGCCTCACGTTTCTTCTGGGCTTTCTTCGCCTCGATCTCGCGCTTCAACGCTATCGGATCCTCCAGCGACCACACACTGAAACACAGAAATCAGTTCCCCCGACTCAGCCGTAGTCCACAGCCCGTAGACGATCCATCACCTGCTTCCATCTGGCTTATCTTCAAGGCGAACTCCGAGATCGACCATAGTCTCATCGCGAAGGTCATCACACATCTGCAATAGCATCTTGTTCTTGTCTGCTTGGGCCGTCGATCGCAGCTGTTCCCGGAAGGAGGCGAAGGCGGTAAGGACGTTAGAGAGAGTCTTTGACTCCTCCCCTTGAGCTCCGCTCGATAGGCCAAGGACATCCGCGTTGTCAGTAACACCGAAAATCGTTAGCATTTTTTGCACCTGAAATAACGTCACGCGCCACGAAATTACTCTTTTCCTAGGCCTCACATATTGTGCCGCCTCCTGAATAAGAGTTGCCTTCGGATTTTCGGACTTCACCATATACGAGTTCACCGCCGTAACGATATTGTCCAGCTGAGTCATCGCCTCCGACCTTGAAGCGGAATTATCACTTCCATATAACCACAATTTCTATTACGTGTTAAAATTGTCGCACAGTGCCTCATGAACAGCGGCCATCGCAGTAGCAATTTGCTCGTTTATGGCGAAATCGAGAGACTCTTCTTCCCACCTACACATAAGTGCATAAAGCTGGCTTGATACATTCCAAGAGCACTACTTCTGTCTGATAGAATAAGGGGGACGGGTACGAAGGAGTTCCTTCACGCGGTTGAAAAAGGAATTAAAACGAGTTTCCTGCGAGAACGAAATCATCGAAGAGGCGGAGCGAAGCAACCATCATCACCTTGTCCTTCGCCTCGGCAATTGTCTGATCAGAGAAGTTGATTGGCTTGTCCCACTGCTGCAGCAAAAACATAATACGCAGCTGACGCGCAGTGTAACTGACAAACGTGAATTCGAATCTCCTACGATCTGGTATAAAACTACAGCAATTTCCGACACATTTTGAACACTCAACCGTAGCATGTAGTTCGTTAATCACTACTCAGAATGCATACTATACAGCGGCTCTCGGCACCCACGCGTTACCTTTGCAGAGCTTGTCTAATAGTAATGAAGTTCTTCAGGCTTTTACTCATCTTGAGGCCCTTGATGTGCAAGTGACCAGCATGCAGAAAGTAATTGACCCACTGGGCGTCTGCCGTATTGCAATCGCCACAAGAATCGCCTAAAGCCAAATACTCGAGTAAGTACCCTACAAGAGGACTTACTGAAGTGATAGGCTTCACTCTGAGCAATCTCATTATCGTGATGAGGGAACTTCAGATCAGACCCGCCACCGTGGATATCAATGTGAGCTCCCAAAACCTCACTAGCCATCACCTGACACATACTCGTCGACCCAAAACGTCGACCTGTAGGTTTGAGTCCAACTCACACTGCACTCAATGTGCCAGCCGGGACGGCCTAGACCCCAAGGTGACTCCCAGCTAGGCTCCCCGCGCTTTGAACTCTTCCACAGGGCAAAATCGTTCCTATGCCTCTTCTCAGAGCCGAAGTCCCCACCAGTGGCATTCGTCGACAAAGCACCTACACCACGCCTCGACTTAGAAATACTCAGTATAGATGTTCTTCGTCCTCACCTTCTCCTTCGGCTATCTCAGCGTC
>NW_003211765.1:0-1076 GCF_000006405.1 Perkinsus marinus ATCC 50983 | reverse complement strand
CACTCCAGGTAGCATTAGGTCAGCTCCTCTCGCTAGAAACCGCACCACATTTTCTGATATCTGAATACACTCTTGTCAAGCACTTCCCTATACACAGCGTTCTCTCTACTATATAGCGGACTGTTGTCAATCCCTGTGTACGATTGAGCCCGAATACTGTAGGGTATAGCAAGGTCGAGCCATGCAGTTTGAACAGGACGGGGATGTTGCCATCAACGATATAGATAGTGGTCTTGTTTTCCAAGGAGAGCTCCGAGACGGGCCCAGTCCCCAACAGGGAAGAGGTAGATGCCTCTGGGTACTGCCCAAGGATCTCCGCGATAAGCTGAACAGGACTACACGATTAGTCCACAAGATACTCCACCCCAGCGCACTATGAAGATTTCCGCTACCCTAGTAGCACCTTCTTTTTATCTTTCCCCCCGAGCCTCGTTTCTCTCGTATGTCCCAAGGGCTTGCGAAACATTGGAAATCAGTGATAGGATGAAACAAATATAAAACTACAATTCACTCAACTATGCTGAAAGCCTTCTTCGACGAAACGACATTCGATCCTTTGGTGCACCTATCAAGAGTTACCAATGGTGTGGTATGGCTTCTTGAACTCGGTTTCCTCGTGTAGCGATGCACGCCCTACTCACCACTTGAAAACGCAACAGATTATCAGTTACGGATCAGCATAAAATCAAAACGCAGACCACCATGGCAAGTGAAAGATGAAATAAAATATCAGAGACGCCATGACCACCTCGTTTCAGCGGAGGCAAATCCAAGTACCTCTGAGCTTCTAATGATGGTGGTGCTCAATATGAATCATGCCTGCATTCCTAGATCTCGGACCGGTCAGCTGTTGGGAAGGTTCAAGATCCCCACCTTAGACTTATTCATCCCGATGGCATCGCTTCGAGCTGAGGGGACTGAGAGTGATGCACAAAGGGGTAACCATCATACCGAGGATTCGGGAATGGTGCGGTATGAGTACACCATCAATAGCCGAGCTAACATAGTGGAAACACCATACCGCTGATACACTTTTTACTCCCATCATAAATGTTCTTGAGAGCTCATTTTGATTG
>NW_003216566.1:0-1048 GCF_000006405.1 Perkinsus marinus ATCC 50983 | reverse complement strand
GAGATAGTGGTGCGCACCAACGGCTGTACTGAGCAATCCGAATTCTGCTCACGTATCTGAATCGGCACTCGATGTGAAGCTCCAACTAGTTTACACAAGATGCTGAAGGCAAGCACATGAGATAGTGGTGCGCACCAACGGCTGTACCTGAGCAATCCGAATTCCGCTCACGTATCTTGACGGATTGACCAATTACCGCGTAAACCATTTCGGAAGAGTATTCAACTTGAATATCAATCAAAGTTGCTAGCTTCATCGCCCGATTAGTTCAGCTGGATAGAATGTCTGCCTACGGAGCAGATGGTCGTAGGTTCGAATCCTGCATCGGGTATACATTAATCTCACTTCCTCTTCATCCATCCTACTTCAATAAAATCGGGCATTCGATGTGAAGCTCCAACTAGTTTACACAAGATGCTGAAGGCAAGCACATGAGATAGTGGTGCGCACCAACGGCTGTACCTGAGCAATCCGAATTCCGCTCACGTATCCTGAATCGGCCACTCGATGTGAAGCTCCAACTAGTTTACACAAGACGCTGAAGGCAAGCACATGAGATAGTGGTGCGCACCAACGGCTGTATCTGAGCAATCCGAATTCCGCTCTCGTATCCTGACGGATTGACCAATTACCGCCTAGACCATTTCGGAAGAGTATTCAACTTAAATATCAATCAAAGTTGTTAGCTTCATCGCCCGATTAGTTCAGCTGGATAGAATGTCTGCCTACGGAGTAGATGGTCGTAGTTTCGAATCCTGCATCGGGTATAAATTAATCTCACTTCCTCCATCCATCCTACGTCAACGAAATCGGGCATTCGATGTGAAGCTCCACCTACTTTGCACAAGACGCTGAAGGCAAGCACGTGAGATAGTGGTGCGCACCAACGGCTGTACCTGAGCAATCCAAATTCCGCTCACGCATCCTGAATCAGCCACTCGATGTGAAGCTCCAACTAGTTTACACAAGATGCTGAAGGCAAGCACATGAGATAGTGGTGCGCACCAACGGCTGTACCTGAGCAATCCGAATCCGCTCATGTATCCTG
>NW_003201300.1:0-998 GCF_000006405.1 Perkinsus marinus ATCC 50983 | reverse complement strand
AGCCGAGACCCTGCACCTGTTTCCATGTATGAAGTGGGGAGTGTAGCGATCACTCTGTCTTGCCTTTAGTGCTTAAATACGATATTCAGTTTGGCCCTGTGGCGCAACGGTAGCGCATCTGACTCCAGATCAGAAGGTTGTCCGTTCGAATCGGGCCGGGGTCACATAGCTAGTTTATTATATGAAGTGAGGAATATAGCGCTCGCTCTGTCTTGTCTTGAGCGTTCAAATATTTTTTTCAGTTTGGCCCTGTGGCGCAACGGTAGCGCATCTGACTCCAGATCAGAAGGTTGTCCGTTCGAATCGGGCCGGGGTCACATAGCTAGTTTATTATATGAAGTGAGGGATGTAGCGCTCGCTCTGTCTTGTCTTGAGCGTTCAAATATTTTTTTCAGTTTGGCCCTGTGGCGCAACGGTAGCGCATCTGACTCCAGATCAGAAGGTTGTCCGTTCGAATCGGGCCGGGGTCACATAATTAGTTTATTATATGAAGTGTGGAATGTAGCGATCGCTCTGTCTTGCCTCGAGCGTTCAAATACTGCTTCTAGTTTGGCCCTGTGGCGCAACGGTAGCGCACGGTATTGTGAATTAGTTGTGCGTCACAATTCATGGGTCTCATATGGTGATACACAGAGACAAGAAGAGAGATTCCGAGTTTGATATCGCACTGACGCAGTCGAATTGGATGGTATGATCCACGCGACCTCGAAATTTCCGGATACATAGTTTCGACAGTGCGACACATCCTCACAATGTTATTGATCATACTCCTGTTCGACTGCATTCGGCACATACTCTGTGCAAAGTTTATCCTCGAGAACATGTGATGGGGTACAACGTTGTTCAATGCTTTGAACAGGGTCAACGCAATTCAACTCCAGATCAGAGAGTTGCTCGTCTGAATCATGCCGTTATCATACCACCAACTGGGGGTGTAGTAATTGCTCCACATTGCCTAGAGTGTTTATAGTTCGGTTTAAGATGTTTTGACCCTGTTG
>NW_003199305.1:0-1390 GCF_000006405.1 Perkinsus marinus ATCC 50983 | reverse complement strand
AAGCCAATGGCGACCTCCTAGGAGACGTCATCGAGCCGTACTCTAGGCTGGGACTGCCATGTAGAGGAGATGAATGGTGATGCCTGAGTCTGTAGGGGTGAACACGGTGTTGGAGAGGGTGGGCGGACTCACTCAGCCAACGCCACGAAACTAGATCCAACAGCATCGGGGTTCCGCAAGGGCACGGTACCGTCCTCCAGCAGTAGGTTGGTGCTGCCTCCACCTGAAGACGAGTACTACCGAGACACATCTATACTAAGCAACCTACCACTGATGGTGCTGGCGCGGCCTGTGGCCGCCCTAGGGGTCATGGCACTCCGTGGGGTCAGCACATGATCCGGACTGGGGGAGGAAGCATTGCCGCCACCCCGGACGTGGAGGTGCCTCATTGAAGATGGATTCACAGGGGACAGGGGGACACCACCAAGAGCTGGACCAGGAATCGAGAATCTGACACTTACCACCAATAGACCAGTGCCCATCAGTGTGGTGGTACCTGTCACTGCGCGGGGAGAGACCAGGGGATCTCGACGACGACACTGGGGTCTGGGGACTACCACCGCTGGTCGTAGGGGGTGGTGGAGTGACATGACTCCTAGGTTCCTCCTTCCAGAGGTAAGCTGCTAGGCTCTTGTCGACCTCCTTGGGTAGCAGCAACCCACTGGGACGAGGGGGGACAGGCAGAGCCGCTGGTGTAGACAGTGGCTGCATGCTGGCCTGCTGTTGTTGCTGGCCTCCACCGAATAGACCACCTCCCCCTTGGGGCTGGGAGGACCCAAAGAGACCACCACCAGTAGCCTTATTGGCACCGAATAGACCTCCACCACCTCCTCCACCGAAGAGGCCGCCACCAGAGGACGAAGCGGAGCTGCCGAAGAGCCCTCCACCACCACCGCCGCCTCCGAAGAGACCCCCACCGCTAGAAGACTGTCCGAACAAGCCCCCGCCCGATGCCGCCGTATTTCCGAAGAGGCCGCCCCCAGAGGCCGGTTTATTGCCGAAGAGCCCACCGCCTCCTCCCCCTCCAAAGAGACCTCCACCACTACTACTCTGCTGCCCACCAAAGAGGCCCCCTCCACCGCCGAAAAGACCGCCGCCCGAAGATGACTGTTGGCCTCCACCAAAGAGACCACCACCAGCGGACTGTCCACCACCAAATAGGCCTCCACCACCTCCGCCACCGAAGAGGCCACCGCCACTGCTACTCTGGGCGATACCGAAGAGACCGCCACCAGCGGACTGTCCTCCTCCGCCGCCGAAGAGACCACCGCCACCTGCCTGCTGGCCACCACCGAAGAGGCCACCACCGGTAGACTGTTGGCCACCGCCAAAGAGGCCGCCTCCAGTATTGGGCGAAGAACCGAAGAGGCCCCCACCGGCACTAGACTGA
>NW_003201575.1:0-1246 GCF_000006405.1 Perkinsus marinus ATCC 50983 | reverse complement strand
CAGACGTCTACGCGGTGGATAAAACCTATGATAATGATGCCTCGACAACTATGCATCGATCATTGAATCATACGAATGCCGTCCCCGGACCCCATTCATGTCTCCATCATCCCACTTCAAAGATGCTGGAGAATATATCGATTCGACACTCCAATCGATAACGGCTGGTGGCCCAATAGGCGAGCAGCTTGTAGTTGCATTAAACACTGTTGGTGATGATACTACCATACACGAGGCTCGTACAGGCGGCCCCGGGGAGATATCACGAAGTTCCGGTGGTGGAGGCTTCTGTCTCTTATACTGTGTCGTGACCCATGATGATGTTGAAGGTACCGCATACCGCAGTTCAGGAGTTGATTCGGGTAGGTCTCTAGGACAACAGGGAATAACGGGAATGAAGAGAGGGGGATAACTACTACCTCTTGGGTGGAGTCCATCGTGATCTAGAGACGACGAATGGTGACCAATCACCCATAGCAACCGTAGGTGCTGTTGCGGCACTTGGTGGGGTTGGTGGCATTGCTGATAAAGATATACCATGTGTACAGGGTCTATAATCGGGATACTACCAAAGGATGCAGTTGATTCTCCGGGCACTTCATCAGCCCAGTTGAATGGTGACTACAACAGCGTTGTAGTAATCTTGATTTAGGACTACTACCTCCGCCCACTACCTGAGTTATCCTATTGGGTGATGGTGGGGGACGGCCTATGATTGGAGGGGGAGACGGCATTAGTGGTGAACTAAACATCCTCGTTGTACGGAATACAGCTGCTGGAGCCGTCGAATGTTGGTTGGAGAGTGGTCTGGGACCTCGGAAATCCACGAAAGTATTGTGGACCTACACACATCATGCAACGTGGACATCTTGAAGATGATACGATTAGTACAATCACACACAGCTTCACAGCACTACTACCTCATATTCCTTCAACAGTTTATCGTTGTCGTTGTATGGCAGTAAAGGGACAGGCGTTTGCAGTTGAAAGAATCCGCTCTGTCGCATTGTTATAATCACGTTGACAACTGTGAATCCACTATATGGACAACGGCCCTTATGAGCATAAAATGTCTACTGGGACATTGGATCTATCTCCAACAATGTCTAATGTCTCTATTGGGAATCAATGCATCAAAATGTCACTAAAACACCTCATGTATGTGTATTACTAAGCATTACGGGCCTAGTAACATATACCCCCTCAAGCATAAAAGACCTACTACCGTGATGACGAGCAGATAAGA
>NW_003214786.1:0-1108 GCF_000006405.1 Perkinsus marinus ATCC 50983 | reverse complement strand
GGTTCATGGATGGTTCTCTGGTGTTAACTATTATAACATAGTAGTGTCTATTACGATTACACGAATATCGAAAGTGAACGCCGTCCTCAGATGGAAATCGGAGTGCCTGAGGAGTCACCATTACTTTGACGGTGTGAATCTGCCGATAGCTCTCCTAAACTGAGTTGATAGTTGCTCATAGAACATCATACAGAAACCTGACCGACAAATTAATCCACCGTGTTTGCAATTACTGAGCCTCGTGAGAAATGCTATGTATGAGCTCTGTTCACTGAAAAGTTCCCAGGAGCTCTCTGTTAGTTGGTTACGCGAGTACAAGCGATAGATATCTTGGCGATAAATATACCAGATGTTTTGCACCTATGATATGATATTACATTACCTTTGGGGAATAATTGTCTCCAGGGTTCGATAACAATGGGAAAATGTCTCTCATGTTTTTATAGGAACCGGGTTGAGAAGTGTGTTCCGAGCGAAAATTCAAAATGGGGTTTCCCAGGAAAATTATCCTGTTCTGACAGTGTTAGTGGGGATGATATGCGATACTAATACTCCATCGATCAACCACTCACAAACTCAATACGACTCCACTTTAAGAATTGATGAGTATGAACAAACTGATAAGAAAACTTTGAACTATAAGAGAGAACGGAAAGCGAGATATCAAGTGTCGTCATGTATTACGTATTACGGGACCTGTGAACTATACCATAATAGGAGGGAGTGTAACTATTGTCATCGTGCGTCACTATTATATTTCTTTCTGGCTATTTTTTTTTCATTTTTTTTGTGACAGGTTCACTGAATGAGCTAAGTTCAAAGACTGCACTCAGCATTAGAACTATAGAACTATATATATAGTGTGTTCGCCATTTGGGTGGACATTTCACCCAAATTCGTATATTAACTACTCTAGTTAGTCACGAAACTACTGAGCTCAGCTGGAGATAACGAGCATATATATTCGTCCAATCCTGACGAGGTTAAGATTCATCCGGCCCACTACGGTCTGTCACTGTGAACACAACATACTGTAATTCAAACAGCACAACATCGATGATATCACATGACACAACATGAGGAGGAGGATGTTCATCTGGGGTGTTGC
>NW_003199335.1:0-1207 GCF_000006405.1 Perkinsus marinus ATCC 50983 | reverse complement strand
AGTGCTGTGATCTGAAGCGGCACAATATGGGCCACTACGGAGGAGAGCAGGAAATTACCCATGGGGAGGTAGAAAAAGTCAAATGTCCCACCAAATCCCGTGAAAGTTACCTCGGCGATCAGCTCGGCCTGCGTATACCGATTTGGGATGTGTCTGGAATGGACAGATAGTCAAGCATAGTCATTTCGAGCAACATTCACCTCATCATCACAGTCGTTATTCCTTCATGAGAGCCGACCTCGCGAGATGCCTGAAATAACAAAGAGTGGGCATCTGGGCCAAATGATCTGCCGAGCATTCGTATCTTTGGAAGATAAGAGGCATCACTCAACTGGAGTGACATCACCCAGTTCGCCTTTCTTCCATCTGGTGATGCTCTCGGGTTCTCCGCCTGCGAATGGAACTTGCTCGTCGGAGCCGCTCCCCTGGGGTGGGGCAATGCAGTCAAAGCAAGAGAACGCGGTCCACGATCGCTGTGTTGTACGATGCAGCTCCGAGTGCGCTGATCACATGCACACCATGGTCCGGGATCTACCGAGGGCGCCGCAGCTAAGAGCAAGAACGGATACTGCTCATCGCGGGAAACACTCACACCACTGTGTATCCTCCTCGAAGAGACCGATCTCCCTCTGGGATCACTGGGGAGTCGACCTCGACTGTACCATGCGAATCAGTGAGACGATAGGCGGTGAAGATGTAGGATGGGCTTTACCTGGACGACGGCCTGCAGCAGCAAACCTCGCCTGCCGGTTGCTGAGGCTGTCGCGCCCTTCCACCATGAGCGTCATGACAAGGCCTCATCGACGCCGCGTAAGCCACCTGCCATTCCACACTGCCTCATCATCCGGTACCCTTACATGAGATCCACCAAGGACTGCAGCACGCGAAGGGAGGTGTAGATATCTTGGAAGTCCACCTGATGAGACGCAGATGAGAGTCATTCACCTGCTGGGAGGAACGAAGGAATTCCGTCGCGAATAAAAACGATCAAGACCACTCCGAACAAACGATCTAAGCCTAGCATGCACTTACACGTCCGCAGGAGTCACATACTGGTGGCAGATGAGTCAGAACGGACGAGTCGTCGGGACCGTCGTTGCTGTCGAAGCAATGATGAGGCACAGCAGAGTGGGACATTCAATCACGCAGTAGACGTATGAATCCACCTCCCACTGGGGCAATGGCTGGTCGAGCACTGATCGAGGAA
>NW_003201707.1:0-1510 GCF_000006405.1 Perkinsus marinus ATCC 50983 | reverse complement strand
AGGGCGAACCTGTGAGGATATAGAGCTACCCGAATGCGGAGGTCAGGGAGGGAACACCTGTCCATTTCGGCCAGACCAGAGACCTGATCGTCCTCCTCCTCCAAATGCCTTCGCCCGGGGAGAGTGAACGTGGTGGGAGCAATAACAGACATCCTTAGCAAAAAACAACTGCTACTTGGAGGATGAGCCCTACAACAGAGTCTATGAAGAGTTCAGGTCCGAAAAAGCTATTTCTTAGTGATGAGAACACTCCCATATTAAAAGGCGTGATAGTACCTATTACTTCCCCTAAGAGAGCTAACCCATGTGGCGTCACTAACCCTGCTTCGACAACAAGCGTGGACGACCCGCAACCGCAGACAAGATGTTTAGATAATTACAGGTACGTTGGACTGTTACCTCACAAGGACCCCAAGTAACCGTCACGCGCCATGAAACTACGCGCGCGCCCAGGATGTGAAACTGAATCATTTCGGCTGAAGCAAAAACTTCCTTCGCGAGCCGTGTATCAATACGACCCATGAGCCTTCACCACGTGCTGGCTGAACGGACCCTTTGTCACTGAATACCACACTAGATCGCCTTCTGGTCACTATCCACTGGTAGACCGTCAAGCTCCTCGTGGGAGTTCCCTGCTGAACTCGTGTTCGACTTTGATACGATGTCACATGCCTGAATACATTACAGCCACATCGTAATGAACCTGCTCACTTCCTAAAGAAAGCTCTCTGGAACATAACCGTACATGATAGAACGTATACTCGTGAATACATCTTCTGAAGCCTAGGAAAAGGTATGCTCACTGGAGTGTAGATTGAAACCAACAACCTTCCGATGAACCAAATACATACTCGTTTAGTCTCAACCGAACTCAACCACACGAACACAACACTGAAGAACGCATTGCAACACAAAGGGCCGACTAGTCTCCCTACCAGGAAGACTTAGTATTCGTACAGTAGTGAACCTATCGGGGTCTTCTGTAGAGCTTTCCTGAGTTTCAACACCCCTCCTAGCGATCCAGTTTTGAATGTGAAATCCAATCTTGCTAGCGCTCTTGAATGAATTCCGAAATCTAATCTGTTCACGGGAACTCCCTCGAGGGTTAGGATGAGGCCGAAGTTCTCCTTGGCTGGTATGGCATCAGACAGGGCTACGATGAGTTTTTAGTGGTTAATATAACTAATGTCGGGGAAGCTCCGTAGCTGTAACGATGAGAAGTTTGTGAAGTTGTGTAACGTGTTGGAGGAAGTTCTAATCAGGAAGACTCAGAAGGCAAAGTTGGGTGTATTGGAAAAGTGAGCGCAGTGGGTGTCGAAATCTAACCAAGATTAATACCGTAAATCTTTGAACAGGCCAGTATTGATATATTATGGGCCTATTGAATTGAATATTTATCGTGAGTAGCTGATGTGGTTTATGCCTAAGGTACATTACGGGAGCCTTTGAGCCTAATGCTGATCTATACCCTCTACTACGACTCATCATCCCACAATGTGACACAGATCGA
>NW_003201718.1:0-713 GCF_000006405.1 Perkinsus marinus ATCC 50983 | reverse complement strand
TACACTATGTGCGACAGAATCAACTCAAATATGCATTAAAATGTGCAAACTATGGATGTCACGAGGATCGAACTCTAGCAGGCTAATCTTGAACAAGTAGACCAACAAAACAGAGATGTTAATACAGTTCTCTTACAAGTCAATTTTCGAAAGAGAGAGTGCGAAGGAGAAGGGAGAGAGTGCGAAGGATGGAGGAGGGAGAGTGCGAAGGACGGGGGAGGGAGAGTGCGAGGAAGGGGGAGGGAGAGTGCGAAGGACGGGGGAGGGAGAGTGCGAGGAAGGGGGAGGGAGAGTGCGAGGAAGGGGGAGGGAGAGTGCGAGGAAGGGGGAGGGAGAGTGCGAGGGAGGGGGAGGGGGAGGGAGGGAGAGGGAGAGTGCGGGAGTGGGGGAGGGAGAGTGCGGGAGTGGGCATACCAATCGAATGGACCTTCAAATGAGCGATGTCGTTGATGCAAACGCAACCAACGATCCGCCCACCAGGTTTCCCTCCGAATGGCAACGCAAGCCCTCCCAGTTGCGAAGAAACGTTCAGTACAAATAGTGCAGCAAAACAAGCATAGTAGTACCCGAGGAATTTAACGTGGGACATGAGTCGGGGCTCCTTCGATCTATTTCCAACCATATCTCCTCACTAATTGATCCTCCGACACCCATGGAGGGACGCAAGTCTTGTTATCAGCTTCCGTGAGTGATAACAATGAAAACCATCGGAT
>NW_003212315.1:0-1413 GCF_000006405.1 Perkinsus marinus ATCC 50983 | reverse complement strand
AAAGCTAGCTCGGCCCTGGGACGCCTTGTGTGGAAACGACACTGGAATTGTATTGGTGAACGATTTTGGCGAAAATGATGGAAAATTTTGTCCGGAAAAATATTTGAGATTTACGGAGAGAGCGCGGTATTCGTCTCTACTGCGAGTTGGTGGAGTGACGAAGGAAATTGGAGAAAAAAATAAATTTCATTTTGAGATTATTATGGATTTGAGACCATTTACAAAGGCCTCCGCCGTGCGCAACATCATACAAACGATTTTCATATGTCTTATTTTGGGTAATACTTGGGAAAAAATTGGGAAAATTTTGTATTTTTTTTCTCTACAGGTGGGGGCGCATTGTTCTTCTCGAAAGATGCGAATGATTTGGTACTTCGGCCGATCGAACGAATGGCAGAAAAAATGGAGAAATTGAGATTGTGAGTTTTCCGAAAAAAAATTGAAATTTCCAGGGTGTGGTATCATGGGCTTTGATTCCCGAGGGTTTAATAACAATGAGAAAAAAATTTATAATGTGATGGAATTTCCATGGGAAATTGATTGAAAATTTTGGAAAATTTATAGTTTTTTGAGTGATGTCTTCTGATGGTAGGAATCCTCTGTATGCGACGAAACTGGAGGAGGATGAGCATAAACAAGAATTGGCGGAAAAAATGAAGTTAAAAATGGAAATTTCGAATGCGAAAAATCCGGTGACACGTTGGAGAGTAAAAAGGAAAATGATGAAGTTATATAATAAAAACGGTGGAAAGTAATAATAGGTGGAGAAATAGATATATTTGGGGTTTCTGAATCTGAAGAGCTTTTTTTTCGGTAATTCTTCGTTGAAATTACAGTATTTTATTTCACCACTCTGCGTATTTTGTGTTGTGTGCGAGAATGTGGCCGCTCATTTCGGAGTGGCTGTTGAGTTCGTTGCGATACTCCTATACTGCCTACTACCTACTTGGGTGAAGTATGTCTGCTGTAGAAAAAAATATGTCTGTTTTTCCAGCTGAGCTCGGGAGTTTTCTGAATAGTTGTAGGAGTTTGTATAAAAATGTAGTGAGAATTTCCGTAAATTTTTATGATCATTTTCACAACTGTCGCCAACATGTGCATATTTTCCTATACTGATAAATACAGTGGGTTTCGGAGAAGAATAGAAATGAGAAAAGTAAATACGCGTGAGAATAGTGAAGAAATTCCCAAAGAAATTTTTGTGTATTTTTACGCAAAATCGTGCGTGAATATTAATGATTCAAAATTGAGATAATGGAGTTTCACGACTAGCCGTTTTACGTGAAGTGGCGTAAAACGCGATTTTATTCGCGGTGATATGCAGTAGTCGTGAAATATGTTTTTCTCTAGGGTGGTGAAACTCCAATATTCCTACATGAAAAATTAGTGTTAATTTTTCAGAGTGGAGCCACT
>NW_003206180.1:0-966 GCF_000006405.1 Perkinsus marinus ATCC 50983 | reverse complement strand
TCTATCGGAGAGCAAAATCGCCGCGTCAAGTAAATACAAATGGATGGTTTTATGGTGTAACGGTTAGCACTCCAGACTCTGAATCTGGCGATCTGGGTTCAAATCCCGGTAAAACCTTGGTATATGATAGTTATTCTATCGGAGAGCAAAATCGCCGCGTCAAGTAAATACAAATGGATGGTTTTATGGTGTAACGGTTAGCATTCCAGACTCTGAATCTGGCGATCTGGGTTCAAATCCCGGTAAAACCTTAGTATATGAGAGTTATTATATCGGAGAGCAAAAAGCGCCGCGTCAAGTTATTTGCTACGTGTGGTTTTATGGTGTAACGGTTAGCACTCCAGACTCTGAATCTGGCCATCTGGGTTCAAATCCCGGTAAAATCTTGGTATATGATAGCTATTCTATTGGAGAGCAAAATCGCCGCGTCAAGTTATTTGATGCGTATGGTTTTATGGTGTAACGGTTAGCACTCCAAACTCTGAATCTGGCCATCTGGGTTCAAATCCCGGTAAAACCTTGGTATATGATAGCTATTCTATTGGAGAGCAAAATCGCCGCGTCAAGTTATTTGATGCGTATGGTTTTATGGTGTAACGGTTAGCACTCCAGACTCTGAATCTGGCGATCTGGGTTCAAATCCCGGTAAAACCTTAGTATATGATAGTTATTATATCGGAGAGCAAAATCGCCGCGTCAAGTAAATTCAAATGGATGGTTTTATGGTGTAACGGTTAGCACTCCAGACTCTGAATCTGACGATCTGGGTTCAAATCCCGGTAAAACCTTGGTATATGATAGCTATTCTATCGGAGAGCAAAATCGCCGCGTCAAGTAAATACAAATGGATGGTTTTATGGTGTAGCGGTTAGCACTCCAGACTCTGAATCTGGCGATCTGGATTCAAATCCCGGTAAAACCTTGGTATATGATAGTTATTCTATCGGAGAGCAAAATCGCCGCGTC
>NW_003200790.1:0-1045 GCF_000006405.1 Perkinsus marinus ATCC 50983 | reverse complement strand
AATCATTACTTCAGTCCTAGAAACAACAAAAATATGACCGAAGTCATATCCTATTATTTCCATGCTAATGTATTCATGGCATAAGCCTGCTTGAAACACTCTATTTTCCTCAAAGTAAAAGTCTTGGAACACGGTCAACGCACAGTTAAGTACGTGAGCACGAATCCCAAGAAAAAGCCAAGGTCAAACCTGATACCAACCAATCCCGTAGGAAAGGTGGATCGGTCGCCCAAGGCAGAAATCCAACTACGAGCTTTTTAACCGCAACAACTTTAATATACGCTATTGGAGCTGGAATTACCGCGGCTGCTGGCACCAGACTTGCCCTCCAATTGATACTCGTAAAGAGATTTAAAATCTACTCATTCCAATTACAAGACAGAATTGCCCTGTATTGTTATTTCTTGTCACTACCTCCCTGTATCAGGATTGGGTAATTTGCGCGCCTGCTGCCTTCCTTAGATGTGGTAGCCGTTTCTCAGGCTCCCTCTCCGGAATCGAACCCTAATTCCCCGTTACCCGTCAACGCCACGGTAGGCCAATACCCTACCGTCCATAGCTGATAGGTCAGAAACTTGAATGGTCCATCGCCGGACAAGCCGTGCGATTCGCCGGGTTATTATGAATCACCAACAAGGACTAGGCGGAGCCTAGGTTGGTTCTGTATCTAATAAACGCAGCCCTTCCGAAGTCGGGCCTTGACGCATGTATTAGCTCTAGAATTACTACGGTTATCCAAATAGTAATCGATCACCAAATAAACTATAACTGTTTTAATGAGCCATTCGCAGTTTCGCCGTTTAAAGCTTATACTTAGACATGCATGGCTTAATCTTTGAGACAAGCATATGACTACTGGCAGGATCAACCAGGTGATTGCATCAATGCAATGCTTGCGAGCTTCCGATTAAATCCAAGGATATAATCAAAAGTCGTAGCGTGCTCTGATGGTCACTAAATATCGCACGAAGCGATACCCTTGCGATCACAGATCCATCAAAGATGAATAGTCGAAAGCGAGGTCCGGTCTTCCGGTCACGCCAAG
>NW_003201651.1:0-1370 GCF_000006405.1 Perkinsus marinus ATCC 50983 | reverse complement strand
TCGTCGTTCGGAACTTCAATTTCGTGTTTGCGGGGCAATCATACCAGTACTCTGATGGTGAGGCTTATGATTAGTGCTCGCGGTACACAACCGAAGTAGTACTACAGCAACAACGAAGGCACTATTGAAAATCCTCATATCAATGTCATGTCACATGAATAGTGCGGCCAGCCAGTAGCTGGCAGCCACTCATATGACTGGCTCGATCAAGAAAACGACATAGTCAACCACCGGCAGGCATGTATTCGTGGTTGATTGCTTTACTCAACAACCCAATAGCATGCCCGCAGAAGCGAGCTGTGACAGCGGAACGATCCCTCCTCGCCATGTTCTCCTCGCCATGTTCTCGAGCCATGTGCGCGCGGTCAGGAGATATGACGGGGTGAGCGGGAGCAGCGGCCGCATGGATGGGTGTCGCAGAGGCTTGGTTCTGCATGATGCCCACGGAAGAGTGACACGGTCAGCAAAACACGAGCCTCATCGTTAGAGTACTGGCATAATTGCCCCGGTAACACGAAATTGAAGTTCCGAACGACGAAGTCGATTTTCCTAAAAGGACGAAATTGGAGGTCTGAAGGTATACTCGACGAAATTGAAAGTTCTATGTCAAATTCGAAGGTTCGAAAGTCGAAATTGAAAGTTCTATTAGAACGAATTTGAACTTCCTATCGACTTCGGACGAACTTGAATGTTCTATGACGAAGTTGAAAGTTCTAATTGCGAATATGATCTTCCCGTTTCGGATTCGTACCTCCAACTTCGCGCGTCCCGACGAAATTGATGGTTCCAAAGACGAACTAGATGTTTTAAAGGTGTAGACTAGCACCGAGAGTTTCTGGCTAGACGAGCAGATGAGCCTCCTCAGCCCTTGCGTTTGCTGTTTGTATTCCCGCCTGTTGCCACTCTAAGACTGTTTGTGGGATGACTTATCTCGATGAAATGAAACAAGTCCATATTGATGGGAAAACCAGCTACACTGTAAGCGGCCCCCATCTAAGCTTCTCAACGGGCATCACTCTCAGGTTCCAAGGCACATGGAATTCATTCGTAAGGTGGGTTCGGGCGCTTATGGAACAGTAGCGAGCTTCAGTGATGGGAGAGGTGCGTTTATGTCTTTTGTTTTGTGAAGACAGAGTCGTTTGTTCTGCTCTAATCAGACCACAAGGTTGCGGTGAAAAAGGTACAGAATGCCTTTGATGATTTAATTGATGCCAAACGTATCCTCAGAGAGATTAAGCTATTGAGGTACTTGCCGGCGTGCCTCTTTAAGTATGACTACCATCGTACATCAGGACTTTTGACCATGATAACATTGTGCGTATCCTGGACATGTATCCACCCCAAAGCCCTGATTTCGAAGATATCTATAT
>NW_003214520.1:0-682 GCF_000006405.1 Perkinsus marinus ATCC 50983 | reverse complement strand
CCATTTCGGTGCACGGACACTGAGGATCTGACCGCACTCTTTGAAGTGATTATATATATCTTCCTCTGTCCAGCTGAATGGCAGTCCTGAACGATGTGGAGTTACGAGGGAATGAACAAAAATATATCATTTCACAGATGCTTATAGCTCCGCCGGATCGCATGAAGCGGACACATCTCGTAAATTGAGAGGAAAGGCGTATTGGAGGCATTGGAACACGCCTGGAACCTCCGTATTCAGCCATAGCACCCGAGAGAAGTGGATATGCATGATGTGATAATAGTGTGGTACTGTACTATCGCCACCACCCTGTAATACCTTCTACATACACTGTGTTCTCCGAGACGTTCTTGTACCGTTGATCTGAAGACATTATGGGGGAACAGCAGCTGATAGAGATAATGAGCCCTTGTCAGCCACTTGAAGATGAGAATGCTCGGAAAAAATGGTGACGCTGGGGATCGAACCTCCGCTATCTCTTTATCATGCTTATGCTGTGAGAATTGGATCAAGAGTTCTCCCTCAGTGTTCCACGATGAGGGAGAATAGCCGTGCTTTTAATTCCATGCTCGGAAGGATGATGCGTTAGAGGCAGGATGGACTTGTGCGATTCCGCGTCGTATTCGGTTTCGAAGGACCAATTGAGTGCAGTGCAAGCCAGAATCAATTGACAGGGGTGGCT
>NW_003214483.1:0-2813 GCF_000006405.1 Perkinsus marinus ATCC 50983 | reverse complement strand
AACTTGGTAACCGATGCCGGTTCGCTCACTCCGAGGAAGAGCTAGTTGGTGAACTGCCTCCTCCTGGTACATGTGATGGTACTACGCCCAAGCCTCTTCCAGTTACATCCCATGAAGGGTCAATCAGCAACCAGCATCAACTGAATTGCATGGCACCAGACTTCCATCCTGGACTACCTCTCTCTCCTACTACTATGGATAACGGTGTCACCGACTTAGAAGTAGATGCATCCAATAGAAGATATTATGAGAGTGCACAGCAGCCCTCAAGACGTTTAACGACAAGCTCAACAAGCCCTCAAGGTTTGGAGACCTCTCCCGTGCATGATCTGACCCTACCACTATTCGGCGGTAATGGCAGCTTCCTTACGGCTCGTATGGTAAGTCCGGATGGTACTCCTCTGGCCAATGGACCATTGATGATACCGACTTTCGCTCAAGCAGCTGCTCAACATCAACAACAGTCTTTGGGTAACACTGGCAGCCCTGCTAACTATCCTGGCCCTCCCCTACCTGTCCATCTGATGCAAAGTCCCTTGAATATTGGATCTTGGGGAGCAGCCTCTCAAGGTACTCCAACATTCCATATTGGCGCTAACAGAACTCCTACTCATATCCACGAACTTTTACGTTCTGCGAGCATCGACGAACTCAAGCGTTACGCCAATCAGCTATATGAAGATTAACTCAGTATTATTGACGTCTATCACCACCCTCAGCATTTTATTCCTCGTGGTCACTGCGTACGCGGCTTTTGCTCAGTCCTATTTTGGAATGAGTGCCGAGACTTGGATGAACTGTGTTAAGCACCTCTATGTATCCCCGTTATGACGCGGTGGTTCCTGTAAAGTCTCTATTGGGGATATTCACATGGCGACGTGCTATAAGACCATCCGTCGTTTCCTGCAGTTGACAAACGGAGGTTGATATATCTCCGGGCTCTTGACAATAATTTCATCATATCACTCTTTTGTTCAGTCAATATGTGAAAGTTCGCGACCGTTCACGCGACGAGAAAAACGGATCCACAGCACCACAAACGATTCGTAGTATAATAGAGCGACATATCTTGAGTGATGATGGTGGTACGAAGAAGGTGAAGTACTGCGTAACGTGAGACACGATCCTTAGTGAGTGTAGTTTCGGTGTGGCATCGTGAGTGGAATGTAATCGGAGTACATACCATTCGATGTGGCACTCATTCAATATCGTCGTATCGGTGCTCAAGCCTAGGTCACGACTCGTGGCCATCCTAGAACCTCTAGCGCCAGAAAACTCGCAGCATCTCTCTGAGCAAAGCAGATCAACTTGACGGGCCACGTTGGCTGGAACTTTCAATGGTTGTCACTTATTCGTAGAGGCGATCGTGGTCAGGATAAGGAGCGGAGTCTGCTATAATCAGCAGTCCCAGTCCTCCTGGCTCCGTACCAGAGGTGTATCGGTTCATCATCTACCGGGTAGTTTTGATACCACATCGGACAGCCCACGCCTCGCAGTCAATCATCCTCACCTTGGAATTGTAAAGCAACGAGGTTTCCTGTCCATCCAAGGACGAGAAGAACAACCTGCCGGGATTGGCTCATATACCTCATCTTCACATATCCCATCTCGTCTGGACATCGCCCTTCCTGACGCTTCCTATTTCGTCGAGCGGAGTGTGCAATCTTTCTCTGCATCACCCAGCGAAAAAGCATTCACTCGCTCAGACGAGCCTCAACATCCGCAACATCAAATGCGCCATCGAGATCAATGCTTGACATCAAGGACGTCTCATCAACAACACACGACAGTGCTCTTGATATGATTGTGTGGATGGTGTCGAGTATATAACGTACTTCATACTCATCGATAACTCTCTTGAAATTGACAGGGCCTTGCTGACAAGCCTGATACTGCAGCGAGGGAGCAACCCGGTGGGAGGAGGGGCTCTACAACGGAGGCAGAGCAATGCACAGAAACCCCTCAGCTACGAGGAGCCAGGGTGCGTGAAACAACTGGGAGGAGGCATGAGTTCATGCCGTGATCGCTTGCAATTTTTTGAGAGTACGACTTCAGATAAAGTGTGCTCTCAGGGATACGAAACCCCAGACTCATTGATGATCTACAGCGCGTACGGTGAACCAAACCATTATTCAGAGTAACATTGTCAACGCCTTCGTATTTTCGAAGTTGTAAGTAAACTTTGAGTAATATCAACACAATAACAATGTGAATCGATCCTCAATGTTTCAGAAGCATTGAAAAAAGCCATCTCGAAAATCTAGTTATGCATGACTGTGGTGCACTGTATTTACTGTCAAAGATTGTGTGTGTGTTATTCTCATGTTGTCAAGTGTGTGCTGAGTTCAGCGGGCTAGTTTGATGATGAGAAGTAAAAATGCTGTGATCTCTTGAAGACTCAATCTTACATTCAGACAGCGTTTTGGTTATTCAAAGAATATTAGAAAACCGGCACAATTGCTCTGATTACATATGATTCAAATTGTAAGGTATGATGAGATCGTGCTCGCTTTCACAACAGCGTAACAGTGCTGACTCAGCACTACTCAAAGTTTGTAGTTTAAACGACACTGCTGATGTCGTTACCACCCGATGGTATTCCACTATGTAGTGGACAGTCCTTCTTATATAATTCTCGTAACACAACTCACCACCATTTCGGAAACACGCCACGTGGGATCATCGTATCGTGATCGGTAATTCCTTCGATATACCCTCCACCACAGCACGATGCATGTCATTTACTGATTCGTGTGTCAACGTCCTTTCAAAGGAACGATACGTCAAACGGAAGCACAGCGAGCATCTCCCTG
>NW_003210261.1:0-2654 GCF_000006405.1 Perkinsus marinus ATCC 50983 | reverse complement strand
ATAGTGCACTCCTTGACTACCACCCGACAAGCGGGGGTATCCATCTCGTTTTTCGAGCGGAAACCACAAACAGTACCCACAGGGTTGACAAAGAACAAAATGGGAACAACTAACGACACTGTTTTATCCCGGCTGCTTTCCGCGTCTTTATTCAATCTATTCAAGCGGAGCCTTCCCCCAGAGGTGTAGACATATCTTCAAGGCAGTCAGCAGCAGTTCTTACTTCCTGAGGTACATCAGGTTGTAAGTTCCTCTGTCGCATAGCAACGGGTTCGTAACACCCAGTATACGAAACACCCACGAACCCTTCACCTCGCTCACGATCAATGGGGACGAAGACTTTGGCCGGTAAAGATGATGCCACTTTGAAATGGCGCTCCTCGAGATAACACCAGAATAGGATGGTACCAATGAACAAAGGCAACATCAATGGTGCTACTACTGCAGCTTCTTTGATTGCCAAAACGCCCATAACAGTGAACTCTGCAGAAATCAGACAAGCCAAGATGAATCGGATCGCTCGAGTCCACAATTCACCCTTACTGTCACAACTTGGGGCGTAAACCACCGCAAACTGGTTCTTATATACCAGGGAAAAGAACGAGAAAGCGATAGCCATCACGAAGCTCGATATTGGTGACATCACAGAATACACGAATAATATCATGAAAAACAACATAATGGTAGAAAGCACCCTGGGATGGTTCAGCTCGACAGGTGAGCTCAGAGGATTCAGAAACAACCACGGTCTGCTGCGCTCCTTCTCCGACAGGTTAGGTCCCAAGCATCTCCTGAACAGAGCTAGAAGCGCTGGTACCAGGCGTGTGAGTTCAATGCCCAAGCCAAGACCGATCTGGACGAAGACAAACGACATGAAGTAGTAGGACTGTTGAGGCAGGTAAACGGACAATGCATTCTGCAATGTTCCTAGAGGGTTTTCCACCAGATCTCGTAGCCCGGAGAGCAAACTCCCTGCGATGGCACTGACGAAAAATGCTTGGATGATGTATAGCAGCGCCAGCTTCCCAAAAAGGGAGACTTCCAAGGCTGTCACCGACACATGACCTTCCCACTTAGAGAAAAACCCCAAGATGAACGGCAGAAGCTCGTTCAACAGCGCGAGGGCAATAGGGGATAAGAGTTGGAGTACGATTCCGAGAGGAGGCCAGGCTTCTAGAGCGCTTTGGAGGAAATGTAATTCTTCCTTCAAGAAGGACACTTTCGATATAGACACAACGAAAGTGACAGGAATAGTCCAGAAAATGCACAACGCCGTGGTGGCCGCCAGAGACATCACAATACCTAATTGCTGATGGAAGTGCGGCATACCAACATTGCTCCAGTAAACACCATCAGGTAGCGGCGCTGCTTCAATGCATAGAGCATGAGGTTCGTCATAGAGCTGCATTTGCAAGGCCATTGCAGTGAACTGTAGTGACTTGAATGTGACGAAGCCATCAGAAAGGACTCGGAAGCTTTTCGATGGCACGAGCTTCTTCAGAGGGACCAACGGCACCATGTTCGCCATCGATGAGATGTCCAGAGCTTTACGCCTTGAGCTTTGCCCATCGACCATTTCCTGGAAACACTCAGCATCACTGATATCTTTCTCGATGAAATCGTTCAATGCAGCCAGTTGTACTTCAAGTACTTCAATAACATCAATTTTCTCTTTAGAGAAAAAGCCCGAGCGCTTTTGAGGACGGACACCTCTGTGATGCCACATGTTGTAATTATGTTCCAACTTCAGAACGAGCTTGTTTCGTTTCTTCACTTTTTTGCTGAGAACTCCCAAGTCAAGAGCAACTGCAACGTCAGCCACTCCACCAGGAATGAGCTCTTCAAAAAATTCACCTAGTCGATGATTCGAGCGGAGCGATGGAGGTATGTGTCTCACGAAGACACTGTAGTTAGCGACACTCTCGCGGCACATAGAAGCATGCCGTTTGGCTGTGTACCACGAGAACTCAGTATATATCAAAAACAATGTTATTGAAAAAGTAATGTAGGAAGCAATCAGAGTAGACACCATTGACGGACTACGGGTCGCCAGGTGGCCCACGCTCCACCTAGCGAGCTCATCTTGATTGCCCGGTCCGGAACCCTGGTATTTATACACTGGTATCAAGTAGATAGCATTCAAACAGCCTACAACGGCCACTCTGGTACCAAGTCGCAATAGTCGGATAAACGCTATCGCGTCGAGGCCAGCGTTTTCGAGGAGCTCGTCATCAGTGATCTTGATAATACCAGGGATCCAACCCATGAAAGCACCATAGACTCTCGAGGACAGCGGACATCGTAACTTCTCTATACACTGACGAGGCTGGTAAAGTGACAGGAACCTGCCCCTCAGAGGACTGTAGATAGTGACCGCGGCAACAAAGGTACCCAAAAAGATGGCACCAGACAACAGGACGGCGCTCTGACCTAGTTGGATAGCTACGGTAGGAGTTGCTGACATAGCGACAAAATGCAGGGAAATGAACTGGAGGCGACTCGCAAGTCATACGCGGTTGGTCACCTGTATAGTTCACGTCGAGAGCACAGACACAAAGGCTACGCACAGCAACCAGGAGCAATATAGGAAAATATACACATGGTCAACTGCGTCGAAAATTTGAGAATACTTTAGGGATGAAAGTGTTGATATT
>NW_003208793.1:0-1247 GCF_000006405.1 Perkinsus marinus ATCC 50983 | reverse complement strand
ATTCAAAATGGAACAGTCGGACAGGAGGAACGCCGTTGAGGAAATGCAAGATTCTATAAGGTGTCCAAGCTGTGCAGCATTTCGTTCATGACCTTATCTCGAGACTCTCCTGCCTTGAGGAGGAGCTCCATAAGGACCCTCTCAGTCTCAGTCTTCTCCCTCTTACATGCATCGAGGGACTCAGCCGCTGCCAAGTAACTGGCATCAGAATCGTGGTGGCCGCTACGGCCTCTATTACGACTACTGAACTAAGCTCCTCGTTAACCACCGGTTCGATCACGCCAAATTCATATACACAGTAAATTGCCATATCCACGTGTCAAGAACCCCAACACTCTAACTACAAAACAAATCTTCGATTTCATTTCTCCCCCACAACGAAGTGCGAGTACATAGCCTCAACTACTACTACTACTACTACTACTACTACTACTACTACTACTACTACTACTACTACTACTACTACTCCTTATTGGCCTCCTCCATTATAGCCTTCTTCTGAGTCGCCTCCTTCTCCCGGATAGCCAACTCCCGACTAAGATGGTCCACACTCTTCTGCATCTGGGCAATCTCAGCAGCCTGATCTTGTTCCAGCCGATCCAGCTTTTGTCGGACCTTGGGAAACTGAACTGAGAGAAGCCTTCACCACCTCATACTACTTTTTTCAGCTGTTCCTGCTGGTCCACCAACTTCTTCTCATGATCAATTAGATGGGCTTGTATCAGCTTCTGCTTAGCCTTCAGGGCGTGGTCCATCGACTGACCGGCTTCCTGCAGGGTGAAGGATCTCGACCTGGTGGAATCTGTCAGAGATGCAGTGCGTTTCCATTTGAATACAGTCTCCCGAGCTCACCCGCTGGGGCATCTTCATCGATTTTATTATTCCCTTTCGATGCTTCCGTGGACCTTGCGGATCTCACCTCGGCCGGCGGAGGTGGAGCAACCTGGGCAGGAGTTTAAGCGTTAAAAAGGTCAGAGGCCAGGATAGAACCCACAGCCACTCGGTGGAGAAACATATGCATTACCGCTAGACCAAAATTACCTTGCTCTGACGAGTTGGCTGGCCTCCTCCCGCCATCTCAGCCTCCATTGTTGCCGCCACCATAGCATCAATATTAGCCCCAATCGCCGCCTTACCCCCCGGCACCTTTTCCAAAGTCATCGATGCGCTTCGTCGCTCCTCAACGGGCTGCTTCCCGGGCGATGATGCATGTGGCGATGCTGGATCGAACCAGCGAAGCGACGACA
>NW_003216734.1:0-2403 GCF_000006405.1 Perkinsus marinus ATCC 50983 | reverse complement strand
TGCTGAGCGCTGATTCGACAGTCGCGTGCATGTGTCAACCCCCATCGACCCATGGGAAGAAGGTGGGGGAACGAGAGAGTTTCGGAGTCATTATTTCTCAACAATGACACTGGCTGTTCATTTTCCGCGGGGGCCATGCACGCAACAGTGACCCTCGCAGTACCCCGGGCGAGTTGACGGATGACACTTTCCGGTGGGTTCTCATCAGGTATCATAACGGTAGGGACTGGGGCCACATTGTTAACAGAAACTTCATCCTCTGAGTCCGAATCGCATTGGCTGGAATCCATTTCACCCTCAATGGGCATCGAACTATCCGAGTCGTTCAGAGGGGAACCCTGAACGGTCCTGGCCCAGTTTTCGGCATTGCTCGTATCGGCTTCTCTATATAGGGGGTTGTTATCCTTTAACCACTGCAAAGCCTCGAGAACTCGCTGAGGACGGACACGTTCGAACATGAAGCTGGTTCGAAACTTCAGCCTCTTCTTCAATTTTAGATATATTATTCCAGCATCGTCTAGTGACCTAGGAAGGCTCTGCACGGCCTCCTGTACTGACCTGTGATCCACAGGCACATTAACAACATTTCCATAAACTTTCGGCTGAACTCGTTCCCCCGTCTTCTCTCTGGCAACCACATTCAACTGCATAAAGGCGTATCTCTGGCAAAGGAGCCTCCGTTCGAGATTGTTGAGACGAGCCAAGCAATCTGGAATTGGGTCCACTCCGAGAGAGTTGGCTTGATTCAGTGGGGGGCGAGTATTTTTCTTGATGTAGCCGTTGCAAGTTGTACAAACGAACCCTGTTGGAGGCTGGAAGTCGGCGGAAGGCACGGCTTGTTGGATGAGCAGAAAGCGAGCCGGAGTGACAGCAGATACACCATTCCGGAACAGACGTCGGCGACAAGATGTACAGGCGTATATGGGATAGTCGTCCTTGATGGCAGCTCGGAAAGATTCAACCACCTTGAGATCGGGCCGCGCGAGGTGTCCAGGAATGTCACACACTCGAGAGGCAGTGGATTGTGATATGGATGCTCGAGAAGGTGCGGAAGACGCCCTAGCACCCCCGCGCTCGCGTGCGTATCGAGCAGCTCGATCTACTCGTCTCGTGGAATCGGGGAGGCTTGCTCGCCGTTGACGTTTCACCTCATTCCTTTTAACTCGCTTAGCAAGGGCAGGTGTAAGCTGGAGCTCACATTCTTGACGATGTCGCATTCGACGAGACCTCGCTTTGTCGGCAGATGTGGGTGTACCGGCGGGTGTGGGGAGGGTATGGACTACTGACGAACCTCTTTCAGAAGGTGGTTGCTGCTGCGTCGAGTCTCCGCGGGAAGGGTCGTTGTCGCTAACGGATCTACTAGCTCTCCTAGCTCTCATAAGAGCTCGAACTTCCATACGCTCAAATTGAGCGAATTCCTCATCCTCCCGTAGTACATTTCGACGTTGATTGCGTCGGTCGTTTTCCCTCCGCCTCAACGACGGGTCGTTTCGGCGAGCAGCCATGCGCTGACGAGCCAACTCTCTGCGAGTCTGTTGCGATTGCGCGGGATTTGAGGAGCGGGAAGGAGGCATTGGTTAAACTTCCAATTGTATACAATACGGGATGCACGAGCAACGCGGAAGGCGCGTCTCAGGAAGGTGACGAAAATGCGCCCTAACAAATCGATTATCAGGGCGCGCGCTAATGTGCGTGCAAGCGCGCCTCGTGAAATGGACATTCCAGTCGTTTGAAGTGAAGGCGGCGTGTGAGAAGCATCAGAGTAAAAGAATTCGAAAATGCGCACCTACTTCAGCCACCTTGTGAAAAAAAACGGAGCGTAGCGGCTATAGGCTTGAAGCCTATCGTGCGAACGCCTAACGACGCCCGCCGAAAATCCCGAGGAAACCAATCTTGACCGATTTCTCCTCGGTATGGGAGTGAATAAGGCTGAAAGCTCGGGCATATACGTATTCGAGTATGGGTTGTCCGAATCTGTGACTGAAATCAACTCAAGAGATTCGGATGATATCAAACACGCAAAACCTGCCAGACAGGGTAATTCCTATAACTTTTTATTCCAAAAAGTTGATAAATGGTACCCAGTCACAAGACCTGTCATGACTCCTAGCACGCTATACCGTCCTCGGGCCTGCAGACAACGTTATGCTTCACACGATATAGCAACCATGTTCAAAGCTTTCTGTGGAGGGAGGGAAGTCATTCCCCTGGTTAGAACCAGAGTCAGTCCCCGTTAAGTCATTGGTACCCGTATCCTCACTATAATCCAACTCATCCAAATCATTGATATCATAACCAGAATACACTCTCTCTTTCTCTCTCTCGCTCGCAGCCGTCGTACGGCTAGGCGACTCCGAGCTACACCTAGTGCAGCAACGGAGTTTATGAGGTCAAGTATAGGGC
>NW_003211757.1:0-988 GCF_000006405.1 Perkinsus marinus ATCC 50983 | reverse complement strand
CACCAATCACCATTGACGGTTTCTTTTTCGAAGTTTTTCCGGATTTATTGCATTTTTTATATAATTGTGGGTGGCTGATTCTTGCGAAAGGACTGTTGTGATGTCCGAGTTCCCAAATTGGGAGTTTTTGGACATCACTCCTGATCTGCCGGCGGCGATCAGGATGACTGACATTTCGATATATTTTGGGTATTCGATAGCTGCCAAATCGGTCAGCGTCGAGTATTCCGGTTTATTCGAAGGATTCATGATATTGAAAAATATCATTGATTTTCATGGGGTTTTGTATTAGTACCCGCTCATTGTGGGAAAGTCGGGTGGATTTATCTTACCCGCAAATCTAATACAAGATTTGCATGATGCAGCAATAGACCAAGGTTAGTATAGCAGTTGTATTTATACGACTAGTTATGCAAACCCTTTGTGTTTTTTGTTGCGACTCTTGGCGTGAACCGGAAGACCGGACCTCGCTTTCGACTATTCATCTTTGATGGATATGAGATCGCAAGGGTATCGCTTCGTGCGATATTTAGTGACCATCAGAGCACGCTACGACTTTTGATTATATCCTTGGATTTAATCGGAAGCTCGCAAGCATTGCATTGATGCAATCACCTGGTTGATCCTGCCAGTAGTCATATGCTTGTCTCAAAGATTAAGCCATGCATGTCTAAGTATAAGCTTTAAACGGCGAAACTGCGAATGGCTCATTAAAACAGTTATAGTTTATTTGGTGATCGATTACTATTTGGATAACCGTAGTAATTCTAGAGCTAATACATGCGTCAAGGCCCGACTTCGGAAGGGCTGCGTTTATTAGATACAGAACCAACCTAGGCTCCGCCTAGTCCTTGTTGGTGATTCATAATAACCCGGCGAATCGCACGGCTTGTCCGGCGATGGACCATTCAAGTTTCTGACCTATCAGCTATGGACGGTAGGGTATTGGCCTACCGTGGCGTTGACGGGTAACGGGGAATTAGGGTTC
>NW_003212588.1:0-919 GCF_000006405.1 Perkinsus marinus ATCC 50983 | reverse complement strand
TGTAGTGGTCGTTGTGCGTGGCGTGTGCGCACAATAGCTAATGTACCAATTATCGATTATTGATCTGCGGCTGACACGGCCGATTCCCTTGCTCTCCCAGCATGTCGAGTTCGAGAGATCAGCAACCTCCACATGGTGCCCAGACCCATCGTGGCCCCCAAGTGTCCCCGAGGAATGCTTTGGATACCGCGGCTAACATTAACGCGCGGTTAACTGCTCGCTTTGTGCATGGCGACGAGACCCAGTCGCCCCCGCCGCAGCTAATTCCGAGTAGCCCCTCAAGAACGACTACGGTTCGTCATCCCACTACATCTGAGCAGCAAGTCCAGCATAGTGGCCCTCTCACAAGGAGCAGCAATAGACACCCTCAAGGAGCTTCCTCGTCTCGTCAGGAGCCAAGAGTTCCCACGGATACCGACGAGCCAGTGGTCCCTCAGCAACCTCAGACTGATAGAGGTGTTCCATCATGTAATCGCCCACCCGTTTCTGCACAGGACTTCTCAATTAGCGGGGGGGATATAGGCTTTAAGGCTCCGAAGCTCGCACTCTTCAGTGGTGAGAAAGCGCCCGATTCGATGTCGCTCGATGAGTGGCAGGCGCGATGGTGCTCGATTGCTCGTTCAAAGAACTGGACCCCACAGGAGAGGAGATCTAACTTGATTAACAGCCTGACGGGAAAGGCTTATAGACTCCTTTCTAAGCAAAGCTTCGCCCCATCTTTAACTGATGAGGCAGTCGAACGAGAGATTTGGCTACGTCTCCATAGGTCTTTCGGCCAAGGAGAGAAGCAAAGCTTCAAGAAGCTGATTGCCATGCAATTCCGCATTGGCCAAGATACCGTGGATTGTTATGGAGCCGATGTGCGACACAATACAGTGTTGGCATTCAGAGATCTGGATACCGCTTCCCATGAGAGGAT
>NW_003203638.1:0-2822 GCF_000006405.1 Perkinsus marinus ATCC 50983 | reverse complement strand
TCTGAATAGATCATCAACAGCAATGAGAGGATCTAGGCAAGGAGTTAGTACGCATCCTCTCGAAGTATGAGATCAGTATCCTCATCGGGCTGCCTATCACCCTTCAAGCGACGAGGAAACCTATCGGGCAGATTGAGGCCGTACCTGAATGTTGCAATTGGTAACCAGTGAAGAGAAGATAACAGTGTAGATAACAGTTACTCCAAGACCGCAAACGACATGTAGCGATGACTATGGCCATGCATCGTACATGTATGCCTTGATGTCCTTCAGCTCAGAATGCTGGTCCATAAGGAGGGAGCCATCGCTTGTCGAAGAATCGGCCGCATCGGATAGTGCTTGGAATAGCTGATCTGATGGTAAGCAGTATTACTGCAAAGTAGGGGAGGACAGTCCTACTCGATAACACGCCCTTCAAAGCCTGACTCGACTGTGACCAGTACTTCCCCCTCGAATCTAACCCGCTATGAAGGATTTGATCATGACTGAAGGAAGCACACCAAGTACACAGTACTAGTGCAGAGAGTATGGTACTACATAAAACGATATGCATGCGTCGCACCTCCCATGAAGTCGTCGAAAGGCAAAAGTGATTGCCGCCGATTCTGCCGCAACATAGTCTGAGATATATCAACATATGTTCTATGATATTCACATAAATAGATAGAGGCAGACAACACTCCTAACATGACCCTAATACAAGAGATGAATTAGCATTCCCTAGGAAGATCAGGACAAGATACTTCGAGCGCTCAAATCCCTATTACTACCCATGTGAGTCGGTATAACTCGTGCCGTGCCCAGTAGTTTGCACGGAGTAGGTGATATGACATAAGACTGAGCGGTTGAGTCGCTGCCATTATCTCAAAACCCTATATCTACTATGGCTGATAACATACATATCAAACTCAGTGGTATGTTGCCCTGATACTGAGCTGATGAACACAATACAGAATACGCGATAACGGTGGATGATCATGAGGTCATTGAAATCTCAACATTATGCCACTCATAGTTCGGTTAGACCATCGCTACTCTACTATGGTTTAGACGGCGGCGATAAGCGGAGCTACAGTAGACTCCACTCTACAGGGCAACCACCCAAACCGAGCATCCCAATGATACCCAATATAGATGGGCAGAATTACGTTACGGACCGTTCCCGCTCACTTTTACGGTTACGCTTTAAGCCCCGTACTATAAAATTATGGCACCGTAACAGGTCTTACAGAGATGCAATGGACAAAACGAGGATAGGCGGTTCAAGTCGCCTGAATCTACTCCATGTGGATCCGTGTGCCTAGACCAGGCCGGCAGCGAATTTTTCCGCCATAATTCCCAAAAAAAGCAATTCAGCACCAAACGGTTCATCCCTTTCCGTAACCGTTAACTACTTATGTTAAGCATACCGTAACGTAAACCGTAGAAAAACTTTACGCTGCCCATCTATGATACCCATCGTGGGGACCGAGACATTCCCTCTTGCACGATGTATTCTATCTAGAATACACCAAAAGGGCCATCTAGTAAATTGATTCAAATGACCGCGTTATTATCGCTGCTGCTGCTGCTCGAAACATAGAAATCGGCATTATGCATATATCCGTCTCGTAAGTTACTACTACTGTCGGGGTCAGCACCATCCGAGCCACTGCTAGAAGTTGTCGATTCGCAATCATAGTCCATAGGGTCCTACCAGCTGAAGGACCCCACTAAGGCCGCGGCTTCGGGGTCTCCGATACGAGTTGTGACTCCACTGCATTGGATCTCGTCGGACAGACGGCGAAGAAGAATACCACGTACTACAGCCATTTCAGAGCCTCATCCACACTAGCATGTACACCGTATCCACACAGAAGGAACTCGCCATACTTGCAACGACGATTAATAGACAACACATGGTCAGCTTGCGATAGCAGAAATGTTATCCCTGACTACTACGATCGATGTGACTAAAGTCCGTCGCCGACTTCCTGGCATTGTCTCACTCGATCCGATTTCCTTCCTCAGAAGATGTCGGTCATGGTTTGATCAGATGGTGCGAAAGACTAAGTGGAGATAATCAGGAGTACGAGTACATAACGCCAACATGAGATAAAGAAATGAGACTATGATAACGTACCAGAAGGGGACGAGGAGGTCTGGAATTAGGCGTTTAAACGCTACTACATGATGATACAGTGACATTTGGTGGCCTGCTGGTGAGGGGAACCACTTGAAATCGATGACCGATACTTGGTCGTTGAATCGTCCTCACCTCGCCCTGTGGGGGTAGTAACAGGATGTGTAGGGCTAGTGCAGGGACTTGACGTGGGAGGAGGACGACCCACTACCAAGGATTCTCCGGAAGTTCGACTGTAATCACATCTACTGCTATTACCATCAGTTCTCAAAAGTGTGGCAGAACTAACGTTGGAGTAAACTAAGGAGTCGACGTCTTCGGATGGCCTTCTACTCAGTCCAGAGGATCCCCGAATACGACCTTGTAGAGAAACGACCCGCTGAAGGGGCAACTGTAGTGGTTCTGCTGAGCTGCTAGTTGCAGCCACATCTTGGGCGTTGGTTTGGAGGACTTTGCCGTCTCCGGCCCACGACGTGTCTTCAGGAGGATCAGACATGAACAAAATAATATAGGAATCCTCGGTAATAACCACAGACTGTCACCAAATTTCACCGATGTCACTAAAAAATACTATGCAAGTGCATGTAAGGTATACTGAGGCGAAATATGACTATCGGGGTGTTCAATAGACCTCTCCTGAGTTTCGAGAGCGCCCTTAGGATTGGATTTTACACGTAAAACTCTATCCCGGGAGCGCTTT
>NW_003208772.1:0-1333 GCF_000006405.1 Perkinsus marinus ATCC 50983 | reverse complement strand
TTCGCACAAGCGTATGATGGCCATCGTTGAGGAGGAGAGGGAATTAAATATGGACGGGAGTGCCTTTACTGGCGCAACCACGACCAATGGCCTCTGTCAACAGCTCGAAAGCTCTGAAGGATATGTCAGGCTGAGACAATGGGCGGAGCGAAGCGGGTTCGGAATAAGCGGAAATTAATACTATGATGTTTGATTCGATTACCAGTCAATGCACGTTGGTGTTGTCATGTATTAGAGGTTAATTAGCAAGTCATGTCTCATTGAAGCCAGTCTTAATCCGGGGCTGATGCTTATAGGTGTCGAAATAGGAAACATCATTCTTTACATAGTAGTCATTATCGATGCCATTTCTGTCTACGCGGTGAGATTTGTGTTAGTCTGCATGTGGTGATTACAGTAGAGCAAAAACGAGAGTTTCATTATCCATGGTAAGTGTCTTTGGGAACACGCTCAGCCATGGAGTTATTGATAACAATACATTGACCGAATGGATTTGGAATCCTTCGAGCTCTTGTTCCACAAACCTACTAGTTTATCCCTATATTGTGACCAACACGAAGCGTCAAGAATAAGTAGAAATCTGTATGTGGAAGGATCGAAAGATCCGCGTGAAGATCTTGCCAGAAAAACAATAGTGCACTTCTTGACTGACTACCAACCGACAATCGGAGGTATCCCTCTCGTTTTTCGAGCGGAAGCTACAAACGGCGCCCGCAGGCAGGATTGACATACCACAACATGGGAACAACAAACGATACTGTTTCATCCCTGCTGCTATCCGCGTCTTCATTCAATCTATTCAAGCGGAGTCTTCCCCCAGAGGTGTAGACATATCCTCAAGGCAATCAGTAACAGTTCTTACTCCCTGAGGTACATCAGCTTGTAAGTTCCTCTGTCGCATAGCAACAGGTTTGTAACACCCAGTATACGAAGCGCTCACGAACCCTTCACCTCGCTCACGATCAATGGGGACGAAGACTTTGGCCGGTGAAGATGATGCCACTTTGAAATGACGCTCCTCGAGGTAACACCAGAATAGGATTGTACCAATGAACAAAGGCAACATCAATGGTGCTACTACTGCGGCTTCTTTGATTGCCAAAACGCCCATGACAGTGAACTCTGCAGAAATCAGACAAGCCAGGATGAAGCGGATCGCTCGAGTCCACAATTCACCCTTAGTGTCGCAACTTGGGGCGTACACCACCGCAAACTGATTCTTGTATACCAGGGAAAAGAACGAGAAAGCCATAGCCATCACGAAGCTGGATATTGGTGACATTACAAAATACACGAATAGTATCATGAAAAACAACATGATGGTAGAAAGCAC
>NW_003216235.1:0-815 GCF_000006405.1 Perkinsus marinus ATCC 50983 | reverse complement strand
AGAGCGAGAGGTGATTAATCACTAATCAATGATTAGAGGCATAGAGACGTGACATAGTTCTGACAGAAATATAACTGAGACATTTGGGAGATTTAAACACTCGTAACGACGGAATCGATGGATCTCGTCGTTGGATCACAGCCTAAGATTCTTAGGCGCGCAGGAGTGTCCATCAAGAAAAATCGCAAGGTCATCCTTCGAAAGAAATATATCTCATTATGAGATCTACATCGCCCGACGAACTGAGGAACTCAACAGCGTCCTCGAGTTCGATGTGCGTTGTTAATCACAGCAATTACTTACTATCGACCAGAATTAAGCGAATTAGCGGATGAGCTACAGTCAGTAACGCGAGATTACTACTCACCAGAATTGTGCAAATTGGTGGAAATCGAGAGTCACCATTGGTGGTCCACCAATGTGAGAATACTAATCACCAGAATCGCGCAAATTAGCGGCCGAGCTAGGGTCACCAACGCGAGAATAAGTTCTCAATACAGGAATCCTAAGCTCGTCTTTCCTCAGCATACTCCGAAGTTGATAAATCGTTTAGTAGTTACTCTAAGAGTAATACTCTTAGTCTTCAGGTCATCATGTAGAATCTCGTAGGTTTTGCAGCTCTTCTTCCTCGGATAAGGTATTATCTCTCCCCCCCCCCATACCACTCACTTTCATACATATTACAGCAGGTGAAGCCATCAGGAAAGAACGCCATGCAGTTGCGCATGCATTTGCTGAGGGTCTGCGCTGCAACCCGCATTGTTCTTCGAGATCGAGGAAGATGCACCGGTCTCTGACATTTCATCAACTTCAAC
>NW_003201147.1:0-1082 GCF_000006405.1 Perkinsus marinus ATCC 50983 | reverse complement strand
GGTGCATATCATTTATGTAGTGATTGAGTATTCCTGTGATACTTGTAGAGGGACATCTGAATCCCTTCTCGGACGTACCGTCGTCAACCATCCCGCGGCCAAGAGTCTGATTAGGCCTTAAACGCGTACCTGAGATCGCGAACTGCTACTATATCTCTCCCATGGTAGGCCGCATTCTATCTCGGTTGATAACCCCAACTGGTAAGGTTCTCATCGCATACTACAGCTAGCTCGGCACAAGCTGCACAACTTTTTCGTGACATCGAAGTTCCTGCTTGCAAGCACATTTTGAAACCGCATGCGGCGGCTCGTGAATTTGGGCTGTTTTTTCATCTCCGCAACGCGTTCTGAGGTACCGGGCGGTCATTCATCATTCCTGCAAGGACTTCTGCTCTAGGTGAATAGCTCTTTTCTATGCACGGACAACGCTTTATTAACGTTGTTTTTCCCCTGAACTGGCACGGTTGGGCCAATCGCATGGAATGGTACGAAAACACCGACTCTGCTTAGTGGAAATTTTTCGGTAAGACTGATCTATGCAGTCGACAAGCTGCACCTCTCAGTTTAATAACCATCTCGAGTGTATTGTGATGAATAGCAGCTGCTTGTTTCGATCTAGAGACCTTTGGGTTATGAGCCCAACACGCTATCCACTGCGCCAAGCTGCTCATGCGTTCAAACTCCTGTATCGCCCTGACGTGCTGAGCATAACTGTTCCACGATAGTCTAGAGACCCTTCTCTCGTTGATACGAACTGCACCGCCCGGGAATCGAACCCGGACCATCTGCTTGGAAGGCAGATAACTCAACCATTAGACTACCGGTGCATATCACTTACATAGTGATTGAGTATTCCTGTGATACTTGTAGAGGGACATCTGAATCCCTTCTCGGACGTACCGTCGTCAACCATCCCGCGGCCAAGAGTCTGATTAGGCCTTAAACGCGTACCTGAGATCGCGAACTGCTACTATATCTCTCCCATGGTAGGCCGCATTCTATCTCGGTTGATAACTCCAACTGGTAAGGTTCTCATCGCATACTACAGCTAGCTCGGCACAAGCTGCACAACTTTTTCGTGA
>NW_003206145.1:71995-74616 GCF_000006405.1 Perkinsus marinus ATCC 50983 | reverse complement strand
GAAGTACTGATAATGCCACAGAAGTTCCCGCAGCTTTTCACTTCCCCTTTGACAAGACCACCAAGAGGCATACTTCTCTTTGGACCACCCGGTAGCATGTCTCAGGGCACCGGTAGCCGAATGATCCGTCGAATGGTTCCTATGAATGGTGGGGCTGAGTTGTCACATATAAGGACACCTGACTTGGTTTGAAGTTTTGAAATGATGAAGACACTCGGATAACACTCCCGTATGTTCCTCTATCGCGATTGCATGTCCATCGCTCTAACCCCACCCCAGGTTGAATGCCTGTTGTTATGAGGTACCGGCAAGACCATGTTGGGACGATGGATAGCCTCTAAAGTGAATGCCACTTTCATAAACGTGTCGGCATCAATTCTTTTCTCGAAATGGATCGGGGAGAGTGAGAAAATGGTGAATACCTTATTCCAAGTGGCTGATCATTACCAACCAACAGTCATATTCATTGATGAGGTAAAACATCAATACCATGGAGCCGATGATGGATCACGTCATGCTCCCCTCATCGATATGTTGCGGCTATCTCACATCACACCACTCGACTAGCAGCTGCTGCGTTTATTCCACATCATTTTGCAGGTAGATAGTATTCTCGGTGCAAGATCCGAAGGGGACCACGAGTCCACGAGACGATTAAAGAATGAGTTCCTTGCCGCTCTGGATGGTATCACCAGCAGACCCGAGTCTCGAATACTCTTCCTTGGAGCGACCAATCTACCCTGGCAGATTGACGCTGCCGCATTGAGGAGATTCCCCAAAAAGCTGTAGGGTATCTAACAAGAAGATCATGATTCTCTTTGATTTGGCCCTCACTGGATATGATCGTTCCACGAAGCCCATAGCATTGACACGTAACACAAATGCTGTTATATAGTTATAGCTGATATAGTGATACAGTTACAGTAGTGTTACAGTTATGGTGAATGCAGTTTAGGTGATGCCCAGCTGGTGCGATCAGGTACACCCCGCTGCCCGGCATAGGAGCTCGGAAGTATCTAATCACCAGGTTACTGGATCTACATCATGCTAGCATATTGACTGAGACACCAGCCGGTCTCAATGAAGAAGTCATACATCGAGTGTCAGAGAGTACCGAGGGATATTCTGGGAGTGACATCAAACAGTTGATGTGCGCCGCTGCGATAGTAGGGCATCAGATTCTGATAGCGACGAACTACTTTAGTATGAGGCATAAACTCAACTGGGCGATTTTACCGAGTCATGAGGACGCGCTATACTTAAAGCTCTGCCTTGGGCGAACTTGTATCGTGATTTTGATGGTATTCCTACTAGGAGTCTCCTAGGTACCCATACGGGAAGCCTTGGCCAAAATTGTATCATCGGGTGACGAGGAGGAATATTCTAATGTTATTCCTCGACCGCTGGGCAAGGCTGATCTCGACGATGCGCTTGCCCACAGTCATGCCAGTGATGCTAAGCTTGAGGAGTATATCGAGTGGAATGATAAATTCGGATCATGGCCCACTCAAGTTGTTATGCATGACGAATAAGTTCCCTGAATCAACGCATCGGTTTCCTTCCTCCCGTTGGCTTCTGTTCGAGTAGTTGTTCAAGGACTGCCACTCGAGAATGAAGGGTCTTCACTGTATAGAGGTTGTGAGAGTTCTTTGGGTACACGTTAACCTGGGGCACACCGAAGGAAGGGTATTGTGTGCAAGTATTGACTCACAACGCGGAGCTTAGCAGTGGCACAGTAGGATTAACGCATATATAACTGGTCAAGGGCATTTCTTGTCATAATACATCGTAACCACGATTCCTATACGGATACTGCAATGTAAAGCCCGACTCCTACCAGGGATGACTATGTGTCGAATCGACACTGTCGATCCACACTCCAAGGGACTCCCTAAGTTGTTGGGGTTCCAACCATACTAGCAACGCGACGAGGTGAGGATATATGTGAGCTGCACTTAGATCTACTTCTACGCTATTGTGCTATGTATCGATCAGGCTATGGGCGTTAGCGGAATATACAAAGAGCGGAGCGGAGAGTGAAGACTCCTTACACGTCCCCCGTTAGCGGAATATACAAAGAGCGGAGCGGAGAGTGAAGACTCCTTACACGTCCCCCCCCCTCGAAGCTTACAATGGTTTAGTAGATGCAGCAAGAAAGAAAGAGATGAACAAAAACAGCAACAGCGCTCATTGCTACACGTCTGAAAGCAATGGACTGTATGGGGAATAAGACTGATATTAGAAGTGTTGAATAAGATCAGATGTTGGATATGCTTTCAGGCGGTCCTGCTTCACGTCTATAGGGGGTGAAGTGGCGCCAAGTCTCTGGATGCGGAAAGTACCAGGACGCACTTCTGCCAGTACTTCATAAGACCCTTCGTAACGTGGAGCTAGCTTCAAAGGTTGCTCGACCCTGCGAGCAACAACCGTACCAACCGGAAATAAGCAGACGTGCTCAGTAGAGAAAGATGAGCTATTATTGGACATATGAGATTGAAAGAAAGGACAGCGGGGAATAATGTTGAGCAGCATAGAGTAGGGTGATTCACCAGTAGTGGAGTTCTTGGTAGCGTTCATACGGTAGACGACGGAGTCCGCGTGTAGGGTCCAATCTTTCTCAC
>NW_003206145.1:70239-71895 GCF_000006405.1 Perkinsus marinus ATCC 50983 | reverse complement strand
ACTGTCTTAGATGATAGGGGATAGATAACCATAGAACCTTATTGACCGATAGACTGTCCATAAGTTCAACTTCAAATAGAGCCGTCTCATAGTCGTTATAGATCTTAGGTGAAATTACAGGTAGGTAAGGTAGATGATGTAGCGATAGTTCTCTCAACCCAGAACCTCCTTGAACTGCACATAGACGTCTGAAGAGTAGACTTCCTACGCTTAGAAAACTGTCATCAGCCTTGTAGACCTTCAGGTCGGGTAAGGAATCGACATTGAAAGCTAGAGTTTTGGGATTCTTATCCCAGACCTTAACTCTAGTTTCAGTTAGAACCTTATCCTCAGCATCCCTTAGGGGATAATAGAGATCCTTCTGTAGGGTAGACATAATAGAGTTGACGCCTAGAACTATAGAGACTAAAAGAGACTTAGACGCAGTGGATCTTGGATCACAGCATATTTATCCAATGAACGGAGTGGTGGACAAATAGCTAAAAATAGATCGTAATGGCGAGCGAAATGTACAAGCATACCATGGACGGGTATTGTGTCGTAAAGAGCGCATGACTCGCGCTTAGATGAAATAGACAAATGCTCAAATCACAATATGAATGTGATAGTACATATCTTAATTAGAAAATAGAGTCGTGAATACATGCTCTACCGCATACGAAACGGATTTATATATAGACGAGATGGTTATGATCACTATAACTGAGTGAAACCGATAAGCATGTAGACATGGATAGACTCTATTAATTAGACCCTATATGGGTGAGCAGCTTGGTGACCTTCTCAAGTAGTGATCGTGTAAGGGGTCTTGAGGAGGAAGTCACGAAGATTAGTTCGTTCCTTTGAACCTCGTGAATGACATCGTCGTCCATGGTAGACAACTCACCAACACCACCAGGTTGAAGACGGAGAGGACATATGACAACCGTGTCAGAGTCGTTAGCGTCTTCAACAACAGAAGCAAGCCCTTGATAGGTAGGAGCCGTAGAGATCACCAACCAACCTTGTCGTAGATGAACATCACTACGAACAGAGACACCGAATCTCAAAGTAGGTTTATACGTCCCCCTGGTGTGGATGATGTAACATCAGGAGTAGAACTTACGGCTCTGGAAGGTGTTGAACTGGTCCCTCCACTATCTAGAACTTCTGGCGGCTGCACCGAACTAGAGGCTTCGACTGCTGTTGAATCCTGACAATCGATAGAACCGGCCGAACCATTAGACCTCGGAGACAGTGGGAGTTCTTCACTATGCGGAAGTGGTGGACAATCTTCCCGAATGAGGTCATTAGAGCTAGATGAGAACTTACCAGCAACTAGCTGTTTGGCTCGGCGTAGGGTGATTTTAGACTGATCAGTGCCATCAGTACTAGCAGGCATGGTCACAAGGTCACCGTTGGTATCCTGATAAACTCTAGTACCCTTTTCATAGTGGTCATAGATGAGAGATTGTAAGGCTCTTGCCGGTACCAAGTTCTTGAGAGAAGCATAGACCAGCTTAGAATGCTCCGGACCATTCTCTATAGAGTTACCGTCGTCCGAAACACGTAGTTTCCCACCGTAATCATTCGGTAGGAGTATACCTTCGAACAGATATGCCATAGCAGTGCCAGCAAGTCGACGACAGTTAGAGGACCTCTCCATGTAGAACTCAG
>NW_003206145.1:59598-70139 GCF_000006405.1 Perkinsus marinus ATCC 50983 | reverse complement strand
AGTGACAATCCACTTTTACACTTACTGTTAGATTCATTTCATCAGTTTCGATGACCATTCTCTTCGGCGTCATCCATTCGGAGCTAGTATTTCAAGTGTTGTCATTGTCAATACCGTGGGAAGCTCTACTGCGACGATGAAGTGTATGGAAAATCAACAGGATTGAGTGCACGATGCACCTTTCATCCCGAAATAACCTTCAAGCTGAGGAACGCGGCGTCGGGACCCCTACGTATTGTCCTGCCTAAGTAGGATTTGATACAGTCCCCATTATGACGCTGCCCCTTCCCAAGAAGAATGTTACAACATATATGTTCCCGCTGTTCTCCCATCCATTCCTCCCGATCGCCACCAACACGAAGCCGGGATTCGTTGAAAGGAATATATGAAAGCACGGACACAAAAAAATACGATCACTCGACAGTCTCGGGCAAAGGCTCTTCTGTCTTCATTCCCAGCTTATCCAGAACCTCCTCGGCTAAAGCTAATGCTGCTGTCAAACCGGGCGACTCTATCCCGTATCTGAACAACATGGTGATTATCATAGCTGTATTGTGGCGCGGTGGGAAAAACTCACAGTGACAGATGTTTGCCAGTGTAACCATGATCATCGATAACGAAATCGCCTTCGTCGATTTTTGGCCGAATGCCCGAGTAATCGGCCTCGAGAGAATCGTCAGGAAGGTCGGGCCAGTAGTCTCGAATGCTGTCATAAAACTCGGGAGCCATCTTAGGGTCAACTTGATAAGTTTTGAAATCATCTAATTAGCATGAATGTCCTCCGTTCACTGAGCTCTCTCACTCACCTAAATCGACATCATCGGGTAGCCACTGACCGTTGGGACCAAATTTCAATGCTTTTCCATCGAGACTGAGTGTACAGTGAGTGCCTGGAGGATAGCAGCATAGATGGATACAAGAAGGATGTCAATCAACTCACCCAAACCAGTTGCTGTAGGTTGCGGGTATACAAGGCTCTTGAAGGGGAACTTCACGCCACTCTTCAGCTTAAAGTAGTTACCTCTCACGAATCTAGAAAAGCTTCACACTGATAATCCTCAATGATACACGGCTTGCCTAGTAATGGGAATGTGGACTGTGTCGCTTTCCTTGAGCCAAAGCTTAGAAAAATGGGTAGCATGCAGACCAGCAGCGTTGATGAGGATATCGCAGGGCATGGTATCCTCACCATTGTTCAATTCTAATGTGAATGGAGGCTCACCGCTGGAAGCTGCCTCTTGTGAATAAGATACACCTGATAATACACCACGATAGTACTATTGCTATTCTATGTATCAATACCAAAACTAGTATCAGCACTGTCATCATTATTATTACCAGTAACTTTATTATCAGTAGCAATCATCGCACCATGGCCCTCAGCGTCGGCTCTAAGAGCCTCCATAACACCATGGGAGTCGAAAATAGAGGTGTTAGGACTCCACAATGCAGAGAATTCGGAGGGGACCTACGATGAAACCTATCAGTCTATCATTTGAGGGTTCTTACCCCTTCAGGTAGGGATGGTGCCCAATCAACATTCCTTGCTCCATTAGTCTGTGCTTTATGAAGGAGCTCACCAAGCTGGCCTTTGTCACGCGCCACGATATAAGCACCTACCGAAGATAGTGGCAGAAGTCGCACCCAACTCATCAGCTCCCTTACCGCACGGGAGAACAGTGATGTTGTGCAGATCAATGAATTTCTGCATCAGCCGTGCGCCTCGGACACAGGTCTTAGCTTTAAGAGAATCCTTCTTGTAGTAAATACCTAACACTACTGATAATAAGAATACAAGATGAACACCTTATCTCACCTTGATGGAGTACCTCGCTGTTACGGCTACTGGTCTCCTCACCGAAACGGGAATGCTTATCAATACATATGACCTGTTAAGATGATACAGATGATAGATTAACAGACCAACATTGATAGGGAATGGTTTCTAGATGATAGTTGTAGATTGGTGATACCACACTTACCTCAAGAGCAGCACACCTCGCAAGAGCTCGAGTGATAGCTAGACCAACTACACCAGCTCCAACAACTACACAAGTTCGTTCCGCCATGATAGATATTAAATCTGATGAGGTTTCTCATAGATAGTGCGTATCTTCAGCCTAGCACACAGCTTTCATAAAAATGTACTCACCTCGGATCGAACCTGCGACTATCAAGTTGGTGGTAATGCAGTGCATGTGGCTGCTGCTACAAGGAGATTAGGTCCGGACTGGCATTTTCTGAGCTTAAGATTTCTGTGGTCGGCGCAGCCAGCGACGGATCTACTCACTGGCCCAGCGTGTAGCGCTATCGACCTCATAGTGGCAGGAATTCGGTTGCACCTATAGCTGTAGTCTTGTGGAAGAAAGATCAGCCGTCGAGCAGATGAGCTGTGCGAGGCGTCCAAATACTCTAATGGCACTGCCAACTTGTGTTGTAAATCCCACTCATTCACGTCAGAACCTCCTCTTGATATCAAACTGGGAACTAAATCTAGTTTATCGGGATCATATGGAGAGCCCATACTTGCCCAACCCCTGTAGTGGCGGACAGTACGCAACACATCCTCGCCCGACTGAAGCCTTACACGAATATACATATTTCCGCAGATGTTTAAACTAGCCTCATCTGATAAGAGTTTTCTCCATCACTCCGGCCCGAGCTCGCAAGCAGCTTATCATATCTGCATGGCACCTGAGGGATCCCACATGTGCATGACAGCTATGTGGTCTGTTAAATGTTGAACGTAGACGTACTTTCCATCAGAGCACGGCACTGGCAACTCTGGAGATTTGCACGGCCCTTTGAATTTTGAATTGCCAACGCAGTCATGTATGTATGGGAAGAAGTCATAGCCCGCAGTAACCTTCGCCTTCTTCCGATCGCAATGCCCGAAGTCCTCTACTGTGCGCTGAGAGAGAGAGAGAGCACGCTTGGGTATCACCAAGGGAGCATCTCACCTTGTAATTTGCGAGAATCGTGAGTGCCATGTAAGCCTGTTGTACAGCCTTGGTGAACGTCTTTTCTCGGCTATCGAAATCGATGTAATCCAGGCGATTCCCCACGGCAACTATATTCCAAGGCGCCATGTCCTCGTACCTTGCGTTTCACAGACTGCGAACCAGTCAAGCTGGAATGTGACTACAGTGGAAGGCTGAGAAACTCTCTGTAGAGTTCTTCTTTGACCGCTGAAGACAACCCCAAGCGCATGATAAGGATCAGCGTGACCGCTCGCAAAGGTGAAACTGGACGAAACACTGGCGATCACCATTCTCCCATAAGAGCTTCCACTCACTGTAAGGGATCGGGGAGTTATCCTTGTCACGATACAGAGTTACATTCATTGCCCTTGTTCGAGTCGAACCTCCAACTATGTAGAAGTTCTCGATGTCGATGTTGTAGAGATCAGAGATGGGTCTCCGCCAATCCTTCGAGAAACGGTGATCAACGTGATGCATCTGTGTATTTCACCGGTTTCATAACTGCCTTGGCTATCCCTGAGCTTTTAACGAGGTCTATGGGGACTGGGAGGACGTGCATCGTATACGTTCGTTTGTGGCCATCTTCGTACCATTTGAAGTGATGGTGAACCTGTGGAGGGTTACATTCGACCAATGGGACTATTACGTCATCGACTACTTGACGCTGTGAGCTTATCATGTCACATTGTACGATGCCAAGCACAGGAGAGTCTCCAAGCCAACTACACTCCAGTAAAGTGTGGGAGCTCACGTGAGGGGCTGAGAAGCTTTCTATTGAATGAAAAAACCTTAGTGGAATACGCAACCTATGAATCTCGCAGTGTAGTATTCGAGAAACTTAGAGGAGATGATCTCATCGGGACTGATCTCATGGCCCGTGACTAGACTCAGTAGTAGCAGCATCTGATGATCCAGAGGTGTCATCGGGTGAATCAGCCATCACTCATACTGCCGGACCAGCTTGCAAAGGGATGAAGGTGGTCAGGGCACTGCTGGCGAACATGCCTGCCAGTTTAGCGTTGTGCGGTGTCAAACCAACCCATTGGAATCGGAACAACTCCGGACTGATGGGAGAAGCTATTCAGCGTAGGAATGATGGAGAGTTACCAGTCACTGAGATCTCGGGCGATGTCTTCGTCGATATCACCATTACAGACGATGTTGTTATTAAGACTGATGGGCCCTATGTTAGGTTGTGAACGATTATATGAAGCTCGGAGGACTTTGTTATGGTATTTCTGCAATGGATACTATCCTAGGATGAACAAGTTGTGTCTCACTGATAATGAGGCTCCGGGCTCGACTGACACCACCGTTGAATTCTCGAATGCCTCCGAAATTGCCATAGAGAGCCGTCCTGGGAGAGACAGACTGTTGCTGAGACTCAGAACCACACACGCCTACCTTCTCCTGATCCCCACTCGACGAAAGAGAATCGGCCATCGTCAAGAATGCCCGTAGGGAGAGCCTTCATGAGTCGAACCATCTTCATCGCTTCTTCTCTCTTGACAACTTGTCCAAGCCTATGTTCGAGTACTGTGTGCCCTATCACCCCTTCAACTTTGAGATCTGCGAGGCCAGTCAGCATGAACACATCAGACTAATATGCTACTTACCTCGATCAAAGCCAACAATCAAACCAAGTCCTCGAGGGCTCGAATCTCCACCAGCGAGGCTGCTAGGGCGGACATAATCACCATCATCATTACTCAGCAACCACGTTGTTGACCTATTCAAGAAAGCTCTTTGTCTCGATCGCGCTAAGTATGGCCAGAACTTTTTCGATTTAGCCTTCGAAGATCGCGACAAGTCATAATCCTTATATTTCATGCTCATACCGATAGTGTTCAGGAATGCCGAGCTCCCTGTCTCATCCAACCACACGAGATATCTGCTAGTAAAGAAAGCATGAATAACACCAGATTCTGGTGACCAGCAGCAGACCCACCCCGTCCGGCCAGGATGACCATTGACCCTCTGCGCCAAACTTTTCAAGGAGTTAATCATCCGTTCAGTCGAGAAGCCTTCCTGAGTTATTTTTCACTATCTTGGCGCCACTCAGGGACTCACGATTTGAGGGAGGAACCGCAGAGGTAATATACCACGCCGCGGCTGACCCTCATGGTTCGGCTTCATATGGATGAATCTCATCAGACTATTGCCTCTAACAAAACAATAACAACATCTTCCCATCGTCGCTGCCTTACCTTGAATTACAACGGTCCGATTTCTCAGCACCATGCGCACCAGTCATCAACTCTAGCATCTGCGTCGCATTGTTCCAGACACTCTCAATGCATGGTAGACGCCACAACATCTCCTGCAGTAAGTTGGTCTGATCAGGAAGGAACACCTACGAGGACTGCTGGTTGTAGAGAGTCATCACCAGAGCTGAACAGAAAGGAACTTCCAAGATTAGCTCATCGGTTGATCGAGCAAGACTCTCGACGATTTTCATCAGAGTTTCGGAAAGTTGCTGACCTATCATCAGACATGTTGTCCCTACAAAACGATGGCTTTCACAAGAGACTCTTCCTCCGCCATTAGGAGGCCTTCGAGCAATCTCAGCAGCCCACATTCCAAAGAGCTCTTTGAACCCAATGAGGAGGGTGTCAAGCCGTAACTGGGACGAGCCCCGAGTCAGTAGACCTGAGCAGAGAGGAAGGGGGTAGAAGCCGCCAGCACCACACTCACCGAACCACTCCGTCGAGGGCTTCATGGTCAGCACTGAAACATTCCTAACATTGTCCGATACTCTGATGATCGGTGTCGAGGTAGAAGGTACCACTAAGACTGCCTGCAAACGAGCCATGTGATATGATATCCACGACTGAGCTCTTCAGAATACCTTGCCATCAGTCTCAGAGACAATCTCAGAAATCATCGAGGATGCTAAACTAGCTTGGTGGTGGACAAGGGCGATAACACGAGTTTGAACGGTTCCTGGCTCCAACGAGTGTCAACAATAGGCTACCTTGGTGATCAGACCTTCCAGAAGTTTCCGAGAAGCTTGCTCGAAATCTGTCTCGAATTGTTCAAGTGTGTCCGCATCGAGCATCGTCTCGATGGCTTTGTCACTGTTTATTTTCTTTCCTGCAAGACCCCGAATGTCCTTCATATGATCACGTTCCGTTCACCGCTGCCCCTCCGTGGATTCCGTTCGCTCCACGTATCCAACGCACTATCGGTGTCATAAAATTCTCCATAACCGAGTTTATCAAGTGAACTGTCCTCCTCCCCTCCTTCAGAGAGCTCTCCATCCGCCATGAGGGGCCAGTCGCCATCAGGGACCTCTTTTTCGCCCTTCGAGTCACCTTGAATCATCCCTCGGAAAGCTAGTGGATCTATAGGTCACCATACTAGCATATTCTGATGATGCATCATTGAGCAGCTGGAGGAGTTCATCTAATTGCGAGTCATCATATGGCTGCTCTCGCAGATTTCGGCGAGGCGTTGGGGTGCCCCGGGCCGGACTAGACTCATGCATATCTCGGTGCAAGTCGACTGGAAGACCGCCAGGTGGACCTTCTACGACACAGACGATTTCCTCTGCTCGTTGAAGCGATGATGGGCCCAGTTCCCTACGGACTGCCTTAGTTACATCAGCACTGCGCGTACCCTACCATTCTCCACTCTCGGACCACTCCCCCAGAATGTACCCCTGATTGGAGCACCACTCGGGCGTGATACTGCCTAAAGCAGTTGAGGGAGTCACCCAGGGTGACATGAAGGGTCAACATGAAGGGTGACTCACCCTTCATGTTGACCCCAAAAGGTCTCACATTGCTCTCCGACAATTGCTTTAGCCCCGAGCACCTCTAAACCGGCGTCATCAACAATCAAGGCAAGACCTGAGAGTCGATGGTGAGTTCGACTAGATGATTCAACTCTCACAAGACCATATCTCTTCAGTGCTCTTCATGTGAGCGCATCTTTGCCCAAGGGCCGATTCAAGTAAGGTTATGATGACCTACATGAGGCAGGCAGGGGTGCACAGGACAGCAACAATATCTAAACCTCAATGAGTTGGATCGCAGCCGCTGTGGGCCACAGCCCGAATGGCAGTGCAAGAAGCGATGAAAAGGGTACGCCATAGGAGGAGGGCGCTGTTTTTAAACCTGTAAGAGTTGTGGATCGCGAAGGATGATAGAACACTACTGGGAGATCGGACCCTGATGATCTCAGCAGTAGATACATCTTCGACGATCGTCTCGTAGCCTGTTATTGTGTGTTTATCGGTAATGGTTTGTACACGGCTTACATGCATCCGTTAGGATATCGGCCATCTCTACTAGAGCTGCAGGTAGTATTTGCATACGGCATGCTAGGCGGAATCGGCGCAGGAACCGCAGTAGGTCGCCTGAGGCAGTGGTGTGTTAATGGCTGCCCCGCAGTATCCCTTCATATGCTGTTCAACGCGAACTTCTGTTTTCCAGCTCCTTCGCGTGTTCGAATCGAAACAACCAAAGTAATCAGTCTTGAAACCACAGTTCAGTCGTGAAGGACTCCCTCGAGCATACGGATTCCGATAGGATAAGGACAGGCTTCTCCTTACGCTCATCTGACGGGTACTCTCCTATGAATACCCCATGCATGCTTCCTAATGGAGGTGTGCTTATACGATCACCAGATGAGTGTGGTGGTAGCAGAGCTACTATCTGCAGGTCCTGTTCAACTTCAGTGAGGTATCTGCAACAGTATGATGGGGAAGCCGGGTCAGACGCACCTGATGGGTTCCAACTCTTGCAGTTGAGTGAGCCACATAAGTAGGATTGTCGGACCACCAGGATGCTTTCTACCAGCCTTTCGATGATCACGAGAGACCTTCACTATAGTTTCAAGCCACCAAGCGACGGTGACAGGTGGATTATTTTCCAAGGTTTGAGGCTCCTAGTGGGAGCGGATAGGATCAAGGATGATGCCATACGATGGACCCACGGCGTATCGAGCATAGATGTCAACCAACGAGTCAAACCGCCATCCCGTGTTGCCAGCAGTCGAGCACAGAAATTGCAGTAGGGATGGGAATAAAAATATGAGCATAATACTGGGGAAGAACATCAACAAAGTTTTGGTACCGTTTGGGAACAACTTGCGGTACGACTTTAACGAAAGAATACGATGTCAAGAACTAGATTTACGAGGTGCACTTTCAGCGCAGCTGGTTATGGTGAACATCGCTTCAGGTGAGTTACTCTTGTCCTCCTTACTCAATACTGGTACCATCCAAGGTGGAGGTATCCCCCTATGACAAGAGAAAACGTGAATAACCGTTCACCTGTCTTAGACAGGTGAAACGCACGTGTACATGTACTGCGTGTAGACGTGCGATCACGGGATGGATAGCTGCATGTCATGCAGCTAATTAATCGCTATACTGTGTAGTTGAGTTGAAGCCGTATAGATGGCAGACTATACTATCGATACGAATGGGAAACGGATGCGTGGCTCAAACCCTCGGGTCGCATCACCCGTGGCCTCGCACCTCGAGATGGCGCGTGGAGCACCACACGGGTAGACGTCATGGAACACCAATGGAGCCAGCGATAGAAACGAAAATAGACTGAGTGACGAGTTATGGGAATAGTATAATAATCGTCGATCGTTGGTCACTGTTGCTCATGAATCACCCCGAATCCCTCGACAATGAGGTGCGGGCTACGGACTTCGCTCTGTCGTTATGTAATCATAACACGATCATACGGTGATCATCACAGTATTTGATTCTCTTGGCGCCTTGTCATATCGCGCAGCTTTCTGTCGTGAGGAGCTTTATTGTCCCTCTAGCGCTAGGCGCCAATCATGTTCTCTGTAAATGTAAGTCTGAGTTTTGTTAGCTTCTACCTCAAGTACCAATATCTATTGTGAGGCGGAGTAGCGTTGTCAATGAAGTGAGTGATCACACATCGTGCATCGCCCCTTTCTGAGTGATCTGCTGGTCAGCTTTCCCGTCCATAGTTCAAGGTGTTGCTCACGGACCCTCGGAAGGTTATAATCAACTTCACGCCCTGACAGATATATCCTCGATCGCCAAGCAGCGTAAATGGCATTCACGCATTCACCGAATGCAATCTCCAGAGGTGGTCAACTGCAATGATCCGTATCCAGTGTTAGGAGGTGACCACCTGCAGCCATCCGCATGCAATATCTATATTCTATTCCGATTAGTGATACTGAATTACTGATTCTGAGTGAGTGATCAGACTCATAAAACGCCCACTTCTCACGCTGATTCCGTCACGGAGGTATTCTGCACCGGCAAACAAAGTTGATGCTGATGCATGACTTTGGAGCAGGAATATTTCAAACTCTATCGAAATACACCCATCGTACTTGGAATTGCTATTGTGATGAGAGTATCAATATCTAACAATATCCAAACAACAATCCTGGCTCGTAGAGCAGTCCCCCACCTTCAAAATGAAATGTTTCCATAATACGGCAGTACTACTACCCAATTCAACACGTATATCTCAACCGAACACAAGTGGGGAACTGCGCGCAAAATGAAGTCTCCGAAGAGTATCGAATCCGCGCCTCTCACATATTTGCGCTCGTTCTTGTAGCGATCACAATGTGATCATCACACTCAAGCGCATCTTTCAAGAATGCGGTAATGCTGAGTTCAACGGCTGGAATTACGACCTTCATTCTTGTCAGGATCAAGAGCAAATTATCGTGATGTTGCAAGTTGAGCCTGATCGACTGATGCAGATGCAGGATCACCCCAAGAACAATGAGTTTGAGTAACAAATCATGCGTTAGATGGATGATCTTCAGTATATAATCAAATTCGGGAGCTCCGAGTCGGGAAGCAACGAAGAGGTTGAAGCTGAATATTGACATACTCTGCGTTATCGATCTGACGATGAGTAGGCGGTGACTGTGGAGATTATGAACTGCCCGACTGTGGCGTGCGCTACTATGACCCCCTTTTTTCATATCTGTAACCGACGAGACCTCTGTAACCGTCTCCCGTGGATGTTGGCATATTCATCATTGATTCACTCCAGTATTGCTATGTCTGCAACGTCATCCGCGTCGCATACTATAGTCTCGGGGTCCTTCATAACATGACAACAAATCGATTACAACGGCGAGCGCGGCTATTACTTGTAAACGCGAACGCCTCGCGACAGACCAGAACCATTGACAGTGAAAATTCGAACAGAAAGTCTAATGCCTCCCGTAAGCCTCGGTTCAAGAGCCTCGGTATGGAACCAACCCTCACCTACTACCAACCATTGGCGATGGTAATATTGCAGAGCCTCCCGTCCTTTACTGTTGGTGATAGGAGTAATGTACTACTGGGGTTCATCCTCGTTATTGGCTTCTGGCTCATGATCGACTCAGAAGCTTCTTCAGCAGACCATCGATACGCTTCCAACTTCGCAGGTGGATATCTCCTGCCTTTCCTGATTTACTGACTATCTCATTTTAGCCGCATTGGACAGCAGCAACGTAGGGGAGCCCAGCTCGATATATCGAGGAGTTTATACTATGACGCCTTTGGCTGATGTGAGCATGGTTGCTCACCGGACCTATTTTGAATCTTGTCGT